>NC_067413.1:63133958-63434690 GCF_009764475.1 Pristis pectinata
CAGCCCCCTACTAGTAATGGTCGGAGGAGCAAGTGCAAAAATATGACCTCCACCATCTCTTCCATGGAGGTGAAGGCTTGCAAACATGTCTCCCTTTAGTTGGCTCCTGCTGCCTCCTGTTCACCACCGCGTCTGCAAGAGCAAAGATAAAACATAGCATAAAATGGTATAACACCGGAGCAAGCCCTTTGATCCACGATGTCTATGCCAAACACAATGCCAATTAAACTAAATCTCTTCTGCCTGCACATGATCCATATCTCTCCCTTCCCTGCATAAGATAAGATGTCTTTATTAGTCACATGTACATCGAAACGTACAGTGAAATACATCTTTGCGTAGTGTTCTGGAGGCAGCCCACATGTGTCGCCACACTTCCAGCGCCAATATAGCATGCCCACAACTTCCTAACCTCTATATATTTGGAATGTGGGAGGAAACTGGACACCTGGAGGAATCCCACGCAGACACGGGGAGAACGTACAAACTCCTTACAGACAGCAGCCAGAATTGAAGCTGGGTTGCTGGCGTTGTAAAGCGTTACTCTAACCGCTACACTACCATGCCTGCATGTCATGTGTCTATCTAAAAACCTCTTAAACACCACTATCATATCTGCTTCCACCATTCCAGAGACCTACGATTCTTTGTGTAAAAAACTTGTCCCGCACATCTCCCTTGTACTTTCCTACTCTCACCTTAAATGTATGTCCTCTAGTATCTGACATTTCTATCCGGGGAAAAAGATTGTGACCATGTACCCTATCTAGGGCCCTCATAATTTTATAAATTTCTATCAGGCCTCCCCTCAGCCGCCAATGCTCCAGAGGAAACAACTCAAGTTTGTCCAACCTCTCCTTATAGCTCATAACCTGCAAGTGGCCTGGAAGTTCCAATGCATCCAATAATTTAGACATTGAAACAGGGTGCTAATGACTATTGTGGCTGTGGGCCCTCTGCTGCAAATTTCAGTGATGCCAAGATCTCTAGCAGAACTGAAAGGCATTGCAGTTTCCTTTAATGTACAATACAGCATCTGGGTTGAAGTTGGGTCCAAGGGCTTAGTAGGAGGGAGGCAGGGGTGGGTGGAGAGAGGACTGACAGCTAGAGCTGATGATGGCAATCAGGGCTTGGGTTACCAAAGAAGGTTGGTGAGAGGTTGGTTGGGAAGATTATCTGAGGTTATCTTCAGGAAGGGAGAACAGGTGTTGGAGGTGGGTCATGAAGTCAGCAGCAATGTCGGTGGAGAAGTGGGAGAGAGTAACCAGAGGTAAGAGATTTAACCTACAGAGGGCCCAGCTCTACACTGATTCTTTAAAATATAATTGTTCCAGATGATGGCAGCACAAGGTGGTCTAAGTTCTATCTGATGCTCTGAACACGGTGTTGCCAGGGCAACAATACCATTCCCATGTCGAAAGGTCAAGTTTATTGTCATATGCAGACTGATGTGGAAACTGCATCAGGTGTGCAAGGATGAATCACTCCGTGCAGTGCCCAATCAAATTTCTGAAGAGTCACAAATCAACATTGAAATGATCATTATCATATTTTACTCCAGGTAAAGTCAACTTTCAATCTCATAACACTGTAAAAAGAGAAAGCATTGTGTGGTTCAATCCTTAGGCCACAGTGAGTAACTTCCATTGATATGGCTGTGATTGTTTCATGAAGCTGATAGTGCATGTGCATTGCAAGATGTGGATATCAGTGAGGCTTGCAGCAGTAATAAATGTCTATGAAAGAACTCATATAATGTATTCCTTATTTGGTGTTTATTAAATTACATAAAAAGGTCAGTCCAACTGTTACAACATTCATTATAGTAGCTGTTAATGTCACTTCACTCCATCATGGCTAATAAGGTCCCTTTACAGAAGTGAAAAATTAGGGAAGACAGCTATCACAATGTACAGAAAGAATATAGTTTTTGTCATTCCAAATATCTGTCCAGAAGAGAAAGGTTTACCCTGCCTTTTGCTGTATCAAAATGAACAATGCACATATAGAGAAGATCTGGACCAATTTAACCATCCACTGAATCAAATTATTCCATACATGAACAATATCCACATCTCGTGAGTAATCCATCTTTATATAAAATGGTTGATGATTGCCTTCAGCTGGAAAAATGCAAACTAAAGAAAATATAACGCAACAATTGGTACATTTATTTAAAAGCCACTGTGAAGATCCTTCAGTTGCATGTTAAAATATTTTGAAGATGGCTATTGCGATAACTCAGAGAGCAGTACATCTGGTACGTAGCAAAATTTTGTTTCTCAGCAATCCCACAAAAATAGATTGATTGTTCATTTATATTGTTACTTCTTAAGGGACCTTCCTTTGTCAGTTGCGGCTCAGTTGGTGGGGATATTGTCTCTGAAACAGAAGGTTGTGTTTTCAAATCTTACTCTGGAGACTTGAGTTGAAAAGTGAGGTTGACATCCATTACATTCATCTGAGGATTGTTCACGGTTAAAGGTTCCACCTTTTTAAGGCAACATTAAAACAAGGTCCATCTGTTCTCTCAGGTGATTTCACAGCACTATTCTGAAGAAGAGCAGGTGAGTTATGCCTGGAATTTATTTCCTCAATGAACATCACTGAAATTGGTTTCTGATCACACATTTGCTGATTGTGGGACTTTGTTGTACATAAATGAGCTGCTTTGTTTCCTTTATTACAATTGTAACTACACTACAAGAAGTACCTCATTAGATGTGAATCCTCCTGGAACTCACTGGGGTAACGCTATGTAAATGCAAGTCTCTTATTGTAAACTTCCCTGCTTTATGTGGTTATAAAATAATAGTGCCTATATTTCAGAGATAATGCCATGCTTTGGGATATACCAAGGATTTTAAAGTTACAGAGTTATAGGGTCATACAGAATGGAAACAGGTCTTTCAGCCCATCATGTCCATGGTGGCTATCAAGTACCTATCGATACTAATCCCATTTCCCAACACTCGGCCTGTCACCTTCTATACCATGGAGACACAAACCCACTGACTCCCACAGTTACCTTGACTACACCTCTTCCCATCCTGTCACTTGCAAGGATGCTATTCCCTTCTCTCAGTTTCTCTGTCTTCGCTGCTTCTGTTCTCATGATGAGGCTTTCCATTTCAGGACATCTGAGATGTCCTCTTTTTTCATAAAATGGGGTTTTCCCCTCCACTGCTATTGATGCAGCCCTTGCCCGCAACTCCTCTATTTCCTGAAAGTCTGGCCTCACTCCATTCCCCCCCCCCCCCCGATACAACAGGTTCCCCTTGTCCTCAACTACTACCCCATGAGCATCCACATCCAACATATCATTCTCCGCAACTTCCACCATCTCCAATGGGATCCCACCACCATGCACATCTTCCCCTCCCCTCCCCCTCTCTCTGCAACTCCCTTGTCCGCTCGTCCCTTCCCACCAATCCCCCTTCAGGCATCCCCTGTAACTGTCCCAAATTTTATACCTGCCCCTACACCTCCTCCTTCACCACCATTCAGGGTCCTAAACAGTCCTTCCAAGTGAGGCAGCAGCACTTCACATGTGAATCCATCGGTATCAATTTATTACATCAGTGAGTCCCGACGCAGATTAGGGGATCACTTCATCGAGCACATTCGCTCCATCCACCGTAACAGCCAGGATGTCCTGGTGGCCAGCCATTTTAACTCCACTTCCCATTCCCACATTGACAAGTCGACAAAAGGCCTTCCCTTCTGCCAAGTTATAGCTAGATGCAGATTAGAGGAACACTTCATATTCCATCTTGGTAGTCTCTGACCTGACAGCATCAACATCAATTTCTCTAACTTCTGGTAACCACTCCCCTCTGTTCCCCCTGCCCCTTTGTTTTCCCTTATCCTTCTGGCCCCTTTACCCCTTCACTTTCCCCTCCCCCACCCTCATGACCTACCCATATAACCTCACCTATAACTTCCTCCCTCTGGTTCCCCACTTTCTTCTCTGGTCCATGGTCCACTGTCGTCTGCTATCAGATTCCACCTTCTTCAGTCCTTTGCCTCTTACACCTATCACCTCCCAGCTTCTCACACCATTTCCACTTACCCCCCTCCTCCCCAACCCACCTATCTTTTCCCTCTCACTCGGACCCCTCTATCACCCGCCAGCTCATACTCCTCCCCATCTCCCCACCCTTTTATTCTGGCTTCTGCCCTCTTCCTTTCCAGTCCTGATGAAGGGTCTAGGTCCAAAACATCAACTATTAATTTCCCTCCATAGATTCTGCCTGACCTGCTGAGTTCCTCCAGCATTTTTTGTGTGCTGCATTTTTTATACCATAGTGTTTCAAGTGCTCATCTAATTACTTCTTGAATGTTGTGAGGGTACCTGCCATCACTACCTCCTCAGGAAGGGCATTTCAGATTTCAACCAAATTATGAGTGAAAAAAGTATTTTGTACTACCCTTAATTTCTTATCCATTTTAAAACAATGACCCCAGGTCACAGACACCTCTGGAAGAGTTTCTCACTATCTACACTATTCATACCCCTCATAATTCTGTATACCTCAGTCAGAACTCTGTTCCAAAGAAGACCACCCTGACATATCCATATGCTTTCCACGGGTTCACTCCCCAGAAGACTGATCTGACATCTGCAATGGTGACCATGGTACAGGTACCTTGAAGGCTGTCGGCATGGGTGGCAACATTGCATTCCCCTTCTGATCAAAACATACATAGAGTGCATTAAGCTCATCAGGAAGGGATGTGCTGTTGGTTGATAATGCTGCCCGACTTCATTTTGTAGCTGTTATATGGGAAGTGCACCCAGCTGCAGCTCTTGACAGTCCAGGTCAAAGAACTGGAGGTGGAGTTGGATATACTCAGGATCATCCAAGAAGCTGATGTCTTCGTAGACTGAGAGTTTTAGTGAGGTGATCACACCAAACGTCCAGGCTTCAGTTAGATGGGTGACCACCAGGAGAAGTAAGGGCAGTAGGCAATCAATTCAAGGTTCCCCTGTGGCTGTTCCCCTCATTTGCAGGTATACCTCTTTGGATACTGTTGAGGGGGATGTTCTTTCAGGGGCTAGCAGCAGTAGTCATCCCTCTGGCACTGTGACCGGCTCTAAGGCTCAGAGGGAAAGGAAGAGTCAGACAGGGCGATAGTGATAGGAGACTTGATAGTGAGGGGAACAGACAGAAGATTCTGTGGCCGCCAAGATGATGTGTTGCCTCCCGGGTGCCAGGGTCAAACGTCTTCGAGCAGCTGCAGAAAATTCTTGAGGGGGAGGGCGAACAGCCAGAGGTCATTATACATGTTGGTACAAATGACACAGGCAGATTAAGGGATGAGGTCCTGAAGAATGAGTACAGTGAGTTAGGTAAGAAGTTAAAATGCAGGACCTTGAGGGTAGTGATCTCCAGATTATTCCTGGTGCCACATGCTAGTGAGTCCAGTAATAGAAAGATAGGCCAGATGAATGCGTGACTGAAGAGCTGCTGCATGGGGCAGGGATTTAGGTTCTTGGATCATTGGAATATCTTCTGGGGTAGAGATGACCTGTACAAGAGGAACGGGTTGCACTTGAACCAGAGAGGAACCAATATACTAGCAGTGAAATTTGCTTTTGCCACCAGGGAGGGTTTAAACTATATTGGCAGTGGGGTGGGAATTGAGAGAGCGAAGCCCATGAGAAGACAGGGATATGTGCAGTAACTGAAGCGTGTAAGCCTAGCAACCAGGATAGTCATGTTTACAGTAAAAGGACCTCTGCTTTAAATTGCATCTATTTCAATGCACTTAGATTTACAAGTAAGGCGGATGAGCTGATTCCCTCTTGGGAATGGGATATTGTGGCCATAACAGAAATATGGCTGAGAGAAGGGCAGGACTGGCAGCTCAATGTTCCTGGATACCAATGCTTTAGGGGTGACAGAGGAACAGGTAAGAGGGAGGGGATGTTGCCCTTTTGATAAGGGAAGACATAACAGCAGTGCTTAGAGACAACATTCTTGAGGGATCATCTAATGAGGCCATTTGGGTAGAACTTTGAAATAAGAAGGAGATGGTCACCTCAGTAGGGCGAGATTATAGACCCCCCAGTAGTCAGTGGGAACTTGAGGAGCAGACGTGTCGGGAAATTGCACGTAGTTGTGAGAATGGTAGGGTAGTTCCAGTGGGAGAGTTCAATTTTCCCAGAATCAACTGGGTCGTCCAGAGTGCTAAGGGCCTGGATGGGGCAGAATTTGTGCAGTGCATCCAAAACAGTTTCCTCATGCAATATATAGAGGAATCTTCTCAGGAAGGAGCAATACTGGACCTCCTCTTTGGGAACGAGGTGGGTCAAGTAACTGTAATGGCAGTTGGGGAGCACTTTGGGGCCAGTGACCACAATTCTATTACTTTTAAAGTAGTTATGGGAAAAAATAGAACAGGTCCATAGGTTAAAGTCCTGAAATTTGAGGACCTCTGTTATTCATTATGTATGTAAATGATTTGGATATGAATGTACATTAGTACGATTAGCAAGTTTGTCGATGATACTAAATTAGGGGGTCTTGTTGACAGTGAAGCAGGTTACAATGAATTGCAAAGAGATCTTGATCTGTTAGGGAGAGGGGCTGAGGAATGGCAAATGGATTTCAAATTAGATAAGTGTGAGGTGATGCATTTTGGACATTCAAACCAGGGTAGGACTTGTACAGTGAATGGCAGGGCATTGACGAGTGTTGTGGAACAGAGGGACCTGGGAGTACAAGTGCACAGTTCGCTGAAGGTGGCCACGCAAGTAGATAGGGTAGTGAAGAAGGCACTTAGCATGCTGGCCTTCATTAGTCAGGGCATCGAATTTAAGAGTAGGGGCATAATGTTGCAGTTTTTCAGTCATTGGTGAGGCCACACTTGGAATATTGTGTACAGTTTTGGTCATCCTGTTATAGGAAAGACGTTGTCAAGTTGAAGAGGGGGCCGAAGAGATTTACAAGGATGCTCTCTGAACTAGAGGGCCTGAGTTATAGGGAGAGGTTAGCCATGCGGGATCTTTATTCCTTAGAACTTAGGAGAATGACCTCATAAGGGGTATGGATAAGGTGGACGGTCATAATCTTTTCCCCAGGGTTGGAGAGTCCAAAACTAGAGGGCACAGATACAAGGTAAGAGGGGAGAAATTTAAAAGAGACCTGAGAGCTAACTTATTTACACAGGGGGTAGTGAGTACCTGGAATGAGCTGCCTGAGGAAGTGGTCGAGTACACTTGCAACATTTAAGAGGCATTTGGATAGGTACATGGAGGGAAGGGGCTTGGAGGGTTATGGGCCGAATGCGGGCAACTGGGACTAGCAGGGAGGATACTGTGGTCGGCATGGATCAGTTGGGCTGAAGGGCCTGTTTCTATGCTGTATGACTCAACGGTTTTCTGACCCTAAAGCATGTAAGCCCTGCCACAACTGGTAGCTGGTCTGGGACTCAATTTTGGGCTGGTATTGTCTCTTGCCATCCCTGATTGCTTTACAAAGGTCATACCTCGATTTCTTGTATAGATCAGGGTTACCTGATTTGTAAGCTGCAGTCTCCTGGTTCATCCACTGTTTCTGGTTTGGGAACACCTGGATTGACCTCTTTGGATCGAGCTTTACCACATGACTCAGGGTAAAAACCCCCATATGATTTTTTAAAATGAATTTTCCCCAGTTTCATGAGTTTTTGCAGGTTACCTTTCTGGATATTTAGCCCATCAAAAAATGTTGAATTCCAATCTCTAGGCAACAACGTTCCAATGCAATATTCCAGTTTATTCCTTTAAATAAAATAATTTTGCTGGAAAACATAATTTTTTTCTGCTCTGCAGAGCAACATTTCTGAAAGATAAACCACCTCTGATGGAGGATGGAGTATTGCTGATTTTTCCTTAGTTTGACTTCAAAGATAAATTGTGATGGTACTGCATCTGATGCTTCTTCCTTGCAGCACATATTATGACAACTCCTCATCCTGACCATGTTCAATTACACAATCATTTTTGATTATTGAAAGCCCAGCGCTCATCAGTAGTAATTATGCTTCTAGTCCATGCTTTTACAGAAAAGACAGTGAGGGAGAGAGTTGCATTTGAGGTCAGGTTTTTTGTTTCATCCAGTAGTGTTCCAGGAAAGCTCATTATTTTCAGCTCTTGTCATTTTGTAAATCTCCTTGTAACAAAGGTTAATCTGTCATGCAGAAGGAAACTATGAACACCTAAACACATGTAATATTGAAAGCCAAGAGGTGATGTCCTCAGTGTTTTCTCAGACAAGATGCCTTTTGCAGTTTCCACAATACAAAAAGCCAAATTATTAATGCAATATCACTTTGTCCCTCCTCGTCATTATTAGGTCAGAAGCTGGCAACATTCTACACTGTAGAAAATACAGAAGTGGTCACAGAAATGTGAGTCTGGCTTCCCATATCTTACATATATGTCTCGAAGTGCCTGACCAGCTTGAAGACTTATAGAACCACATGTGTCTATAACATCACTATGCCAGAATCATAATCAGGTTTATTATCACTGACATATGTCATGAAATTTGTTGTTTTATGGCATCAGTACAGTGCAAGACATAAAAATGACTAAGTTACAAAAATAAATAATAGTGCAAGAAGAGGAATAATGAGGTAGTGTTCATAGGTTCATAAACCATTCAGAAATCTGATGACGGAGGGGAAGAAGCTCTTCCTGAAACATTCAGCGTGGGTCTTCAGGCTCCTGTACCTCCTCCCCAATGGTAGTAACGTGAAGAGAGTATGTCCCAGTTGGTGAGGGTCCTTAATGATGGATGCTGTCTTCTTGAGGCACCGCCTCTTGAAGATATCATCGATGGTGGGGAGGATTGTGTTCGTGATGGAGCTGCAGCTTCTTTTGATCCTGTGCATTGGAGCCTCCATACCAGGCGTTGATTCAACCAGTCAGAACGCTATCCACTGTACATCTATAGAAATTTGCAAGTTTTTGATGACATACCAAATATCCTCAAACTTACAATGAAGTAGAGCCGCTGGTGTGCCTTCTTTGTGATTGCATCAATATGTTGGGCCCAAGGTAGATCCTCTGAGATGTTGATGCCCAGGAACTTGAATCTGTTCACCCTTTCCGCTGATGACCACTCATTGAAAACTGGTGTGTGTTCTCCCAGCTTCCCCTTCCTGAAGTCCACAATCAATTCCTTGGTCTTGCTGACGTTAAGTACGAGGTTGTTGTTACGACACCACTCAACCAGCCGACCTATCTCACTACTGTATGCCTCCTCATTGCCATCGAGTTTCCGCCAACAATAGTGGTGTCATCAGCAAACTTATTGTGCCTAGCCACATAGTCAAATGTGTAGAGAGAATAGACCAGTGGGCTAAGTACACATCATTGAGGTGCACTTGTGTTGATTGTCAGTGAGGAGGAGATGTTACTACTGATCCGCACTGACTGTGGTCTCCCGATAAGGAAGTCGAGGATCCAGTTGCAGAGGGAGGTACAGAAGCCCAGGTTTTGAAGCTTGTTGATTAGTGCTGAGGCGGTGATGGTGTTGTGTCTGAGCTGTAATCGATAAACAGCTGCCTGATGTATGTTTTGCTGTTGTCTAGGTGCTCCAAAACAGAGTGGAGAGCCAGTGAGATTACGTCCGCTGTAGACCTGTTATGGTGGCAGGCAAATTGCAGCAGGTTCAGGTCCTTGTTCAGGCAGGAGTTAATTCTCACCATGACAAATCTCTCAAAGCACTTCATCACAGTAGATGTGAGTGCTGGCGGGTAATAGTCATTAAACAGCTCACCCTGCTCTTCTTGGGCACTGGTATGATTGCTGCCCTTTTGAACATCTGACTGCAGCAGTGAGAGGTTGAAGATGTCCTTGAACACTCCAGCCAGTTGGTCAGCACAGATTTTCAGTACCCTTCCAGGTACACCATTGGGGCCTGATGCCTTGTGAGGGTTCACCCTCTTGAAGGATGTTCTGACATCAGCCTCCAAGACAGAGATCATAAGGTCTCCAGATGCTGTGGGGATTCACATAGGTGTAGTGTTATTCTTCCTTTCAAAGTGTGCATAAAAGGTGTTGAGCTCATCAGGGAGTGAAGCATCACTGCCACTTATGCTGTTGGGTTTCGCCTTATAGGAAGTAATGGCATGCAAATCCTGCCGCAGCTGATATGCATCCGACTGTGTCTCTTATCTGCACACAGAATGACCTTTTCGCTCTCAAGATGGCCTCCCATAGATTGTATCTGGACTTCTTGTAGGGTTCTGGATCAGCGATCTTGAATGCCACAGAACTAGCCCTCAGCAGACTGCAAATCTGGTTCAGCCAGGGCTTCTGGTTTGGGAAAACTCGGTATGTTCTTGACGGCACACACTCATCCATGTAGTCACCCAGATGAAGTCGGTGACAGCCATGTCGTTTGTGCTTGGAAACATTAATAATGCAGGAGGAGTTTGCTTTTGAGATTAGCTGTTCTCTCTTTATTTCTACATTAAGTATATTTTATACAAATTGTTGTTATTTTCAATATGCAACAAAACAACTTAGCCTGATTAGAGTCTGCCTCCTACAGATAGCCTTCTACTGACCTGCTCTGCAGAATGCTGATGCACAAACCCATGGTAGTTTTGATAATACACAAGTTGAAAGATGCAATAATCACTGTAATAATGATAACAAAAAAATCTGAGCAATGTATTAACAAACAATCCTGATTCTCAGGGGTCCTGGAAAATCACATAAATGCTACAATAAATTAAATAACTTACAACAGCTTGAGCATACATACATTTCTGAGGTTACCTTCTAAATAAATCATGATTGTGCATTCAGGAAATGTCTTTAAGGATTTTTTTGCCGTTGTAAAGCGTAAAATATCAGGACAGAATACAGACTTGTTAGTTCCTAGTCTCACAAAACTTTAATAAGAAAATCTTTTATTTGTCTCCAATATAGCATTTCACTGTGATTATTCTAGTTTCTTTTTTGTTAATGGAAAGATGGCTATTAGTGAAGTGCATAAATAATGGCTGCATTAAAAAAATGTGTGTAATGATGTGCATAAATTAATGGTTGCACACTCCAATATATATCTGCAGGCAAAACCCAGATGAAGCATCTGTGGAAACTGTATATTTTTAAACTTAGCTCTTAATTGTTACATCAATATATTTTCTGAATTATAAAAGACTTCACTTAGTTACTTGAGTTGTTTTAAATCGCAATGAGTCAGGGAAAACTCAAACTATATTGCAAATTTATGGGAAAAATAATTTTTCTGCATTCAACTGAGAAATAAGTAAATATGATTTATTGTTACCATGTATGCTGTTTACTCTGTGAGCTTCATGAAAACAAGGAATTTCATTGCACCCTGCTGTTTATGACAATAAACTAAACTATTCTAATCTAATCTTTTTCTTAAAATATATTTTACCTGGAGATAGCATTGACAATTCAGAATGGGAAAAGTATCCATGTTTGGTGTGATGCACTTTTATTTACTTTAGAATCATGAAAATCAGTATCATCATTTAAAAATCTGCAAAATCTGCCCACTTCTGAAATGACATGAATGCTATTTATTGTTGCGACTGATGTTAATAGATTAACTCAATATATGACTTTGTAATCTACAACATGAACAGAAGGTATATTGATTTTAAGAAGTAGATAATTAGGTAGGGAACCAGAAATGGCTTGAAATGTAAGTGTTACTGGCAAAGTTTGTAAAGAGTTCTCAACAGAAACACATTTTTCCTTCTGGAGATTTGCTTTTTTTCTGTGGGTAGATACATGATTCAGACTTAAGAAACTTTGTCTCCAGGAATGAATTATAGTGTGCTCCTAACATATAGACTTTAATCTCAAACACCTAGAGATGGAGAATGTCTACTTTATATTTGTGACTTACTGACAAGTGCTTGTAGGTCAAAGCCAGTGTGCTGCTTTATGAATCTGTAGTGATCAATATGGAACTAAAATGCTGAAGTCTTCTGATCTGATTTAAATCGGATTGGTCCAGTGATGTCTGGAGCAATTTCTCCTAGAAATCAGCAGATCAAAAGGTCATAGATATATTGATTTTAGAAATGTCATACTTTG
Source organism: Pristis pectinata (assembly GCF_009764475.1). Lineage (NCBI taxonomy): Eukaryota > Metazoa > Chordata > Chondrichthyes > Rhinopristiformes > Pristidae > Pristis > Pristis pectinata. Next base: position 63,146,041 of record NC_067413.1, read on the forward strand.
TGAATCTTACTAGCAACATTTATGGACTTGAACCAAGCTTGATGTTATAAGGTATGCAATTAGTGTATGTGGCTGTTAACTTTGCAAAAGTTGCCTATTAAATGTTGTGACATGGTTTTTCAGTTCTTGACCTTTTTTAGTTTCCCTCAATTAGCTATAGAAATATACCACTCTTTAGAAATGCCACAGCATTCATATCTTTGAACAGTTTTACAGTAAACGTTTAAAAGAGCCAATCATAAAGCAAGTTATTCCAACTATTTAACACTTAAAGTCACTGCCCAGTGAAATATAAAGCTGTACAGACTAACAAGTCAAGTTATGATTCCTGATCTGTGCTGAGATAGCTGTTTTAAACTGGAGTAGCAGACAAAGTTACACAATCTATAATGCTAAGGGGAGAAAATCAACCAACACATCCACTTCTACTTGTTACCATTGAAGCTTGCTGGAAAAAGAAGATGGTGTATATTTGTTGAGAACATATCAACATTTCACAAGAGCTCCTTTTGGACTGAATAAACCTAGAGTTTCCCTGGTGAGATGGTCAACCATGAAACTGTACCACATCAAGAACTGAAAGAGAAGAGAAGTGCAAGAAGGAAAATACCTTTTGAATTTGTTTTATATGATCAGACCATAAGATCATTAGAAGTAGGAACAGGAGTGGCCATTGTATGAGTGGGCCAGTGTAAGAGTGGTGAGCTGAGGCTTTGGCTCAAGAGGCTTAGGTGTGAAGAGATGGAGGCTAAGGTGAGGTTCTGTAAAGTTCTCTTTCTTTCTTTATAATTGCACAGGTAGAGCAGTGGGAATGACAGCCAGTGCAGTGGTGTGCTCCTCTTGCATGATGTGAGAAGTCAGGGAGACCTCCAGTGTCCCTGATGACTACATCTGTGAGAAGTGCATCCAGCTGCAGCTCCTTACAGACCGTGTTAGGGACCTGGAGCTGGAGCTGGATGACCTTCAGATCATTCGGGAGACTGAGAGATTGTTAGAAAGGAGTTACAGGGAAGCAGTCACACCTAAGTTGCAGGAGGCAGTTAGCTGGTTGACCATCATGAGAGAGAAAGGGAATAGGCAGTCAGTGCAGGGTACCCCTGTGGCCATTCTCAATAACAAGTATATCGTTTTAGATACTGTTGGGGAGGACGACCTACCAGGGGAAAGCCACAGTGGTCAGGTCTCAGGCACAGAGTCTGGCTCTTTGGCTCAGAAGGGAATGGGAGAGAAGAGGCAAGCAGTAGTGATAGGGGATTCATTGGTTAGGGGAGCAGACAAAAGGTTCTGTGGACAAGAACGAGACTCTTGGATGGTATGTTGCCTCCCAGGTGCGAGGGTCAGAGATGTCTCAGATCGAGTCCATAGCATTCTTAAGGGGGAGGGGGAGCTGCCAGAGGTTGTGGTACACGTTGGTACCAATGACATAGCAGGAAAAGTGACAATGTCCTGCAAAGTGATTTCAGGGAGTTAGGTGCTAAGTTAAAAGACAGGACCTCCAGGATGGTGATCTCAGGATTGCTACCTGTGCCACATGCTAGTGAGGCAAGAAATAGGAAGATAGTGCAGTTTAACATGTGGCTAAGCAGATGGTGCAGGAGGGAGGGCTTCAGATTTTTAGATCATTGGGCTCTCTTCCAGGGCAGGTGGGATCTGTACAAATGGGATGGTTTGCACCTGAACTGGAGAGGGACCAATATCCTCGCGGGAAGGTTTGCTAGTGCTGCTGAGGGGGGAATTGCAGGGGATGGGAAACAGAATGGCAGAGCAGCAAGTGGAGAGGCTGTGGGGAAAGCAGATGTTAAAACTACAAGCAAAGATGGAAACCGATAGGTTGAGCGTGGTGGGACTAATGTTCTGAGTTGCATCTATTTCAGTGCAAGGAGTATTGTAGGTAAGGCAGATGAACTTAGAGCACGGATCCGTATGTGGGATTATCACGTTGTGGCCATTGATGAGACTTGGTTGCAAGAGGGGCAGGACTATGTTCCGGGGTTCCATTGTTTTAGACATGATGGGGGGGGGGGGTATTAAAGGGGGAGGAGTGACATTACTCATCAGGGAAAACGTCACAGCAGTGCTCAGTGAGGACATACTGGAGGGCTTGACTACCAAGACAACTTGGGTGGAACTGAGGAATAAAAATCGGATGACCATGTTATTGGGACTATATTATAGACTGCCCGATAGTCAGCGGGATTTAGAGGAGCAAATTTGTAGAGAGATAGCAGACAGTTGCAGGAGATATACAGTTGTGACAGTAAGTGATTTTAACTTTCCACATATTGACTGGGACTCCCATACTGTTAAAGGACTGGATGGGATCGAGTTTGTCAAATGTGTTCAGGAAAGTTTCCTTAATCAGTATGTAGAGGTCCCAACTAGAGGAAGTGCGATACAGGATCTCCTCTTAGGGAATGAGACAGGGCAGGTGACAGAAGTGAGTGTAGGGGAACACTTTGGATTTAATGATCAAGATACTTATGGAAAAGGATAGGACTGGTCCTAGGGTTAAGATTCTAAACTGGAGGAAGGCCAATTTTGATGGAATCAGAAGGGATCTGGCAGGCGTTGATTGGGATAGGTTGTTTTCTGGCAAAGAAATGCTTGGTAAGTGGGAGGCCTTCAAGAGTGAAATATTGAGTGTACAGAATCCGTATGTTCCTGTTTGGATAAAAGGCAAGGCTAGCAGGTTTACGGAACCTTGGTTATCGAGGGATATTAAGGCCCTGGTAAAGAAGGAGGTGCATATCAGGTATAGGCAATTGGTATCACATGAAGTGCTTGAGGAGTATAAGAAATGCAAGAGAACACTTAACAGAGACATCAGGAGGGCTAAAAGAGGACATGAGGTTGCTCTGGCAGACAAGGTGAAAGAGAATCCAAAGGGTTTCTATAGCTATATTAAGAGCAAAAGGATAGCAAAGGACAAAATTGGCCCTCTTGAATATCAGTATAGTCATCTATGTGTGGAGCTGAAAGAGATGGGGGAGATTTTAAATAGAGTTTTTGCATCTGTGTTTACTTGGCAGACAAACACAGAGTCTATAGAACTAAGGAAAAAGAGTAGTGAGGTCATGGACTGTATCCAGATTATGGAAGAGGAGGTGCTTGCTGTCTTGAGGTTAATTAGGATGGATAAATCCCCAGGACCTGACAAGGTGTCCCCTCTGACCTTGTGGGAGGCTAGTGCAGAAATTGTGGGGACCCTGGCAGAGATATTTAAAACATCCTTAGCCACGGGTGAGGTGCTGGAGGATAGCTAATATTGTTCTGTTGTTTAAGAAAGGCTCTAAAAATAAGCCAGGAAATTATAAGCCGGCGAGCCTGATGTCAGTTGTGGGTAAATTATTGGAAGGTATTCTGAGGGACAGGATACATAAGTATTTGGATAGACAGGGCCTGATTAGGGTCAGTGAACATGGCTTTGTGCTTGGTAGGTTATATCTAACCAATCTAACAGAGATTTTCAAGAAGGATACCAGGAAGGTTGATGAAGGGAAGGCAGTGGACGTTGTCTACTCGGACTTTAGCAAGGCCTTTGACAAAGTCCCACATGGGAGGCTGCTCCAGAAGGTTAAGTTGCTTGACATTCATGATGAAGTAGTAAATTGGATTCAACGTTGGCTTAGCGGGTGAGGCCAGAGAGAGGCAGTAGATGGTTGTTTCTCTGACTGGAGGCCTGTGACTAGTGATATGCTGCAGGGATCAGTGCTGGGTCCATTGTCTTTTATCATCTATATTAATGATTTAGATGATAACGTGGTAAACTGGATTAGTAAATTTGTGGATGACACCAAGATTGAGGGCATAGTGGACAGTGAGGAAGGCTATCAAAGCTTGCAAAGTGATCTGGACCAGCTGAGAAAATGGGCTGAAAAATGACAGATGGAATTTATTGCAGACGAGTGTGAGGTGATGCACTTTGGGAGGACAAATCAGGGTAAGACTTACACAGTGAATGGTAGGGCAATGAGATGTGCAGTAGAACAAAGGAAATACAGGTCCATATTGCCTTGAAAGTGGCATCGCAGGTAGATAGGGCCATAAAGAGAGCTTTTGACATATTGGCCTTCCTAAATCAGGGCATGGAATACAGGGGTTGAGATGTTGTTGAAGTTGTATAAGACGTTGGTGAGACCAAATTTAGAGTACTGTGTGCAGTTCTGGTCACCTACCTACAGGAAAGATATCAATAAGCTTGAAAGAGTACAGAGAAAATTTACACGGATGTTGCTGAGACTTGACCTGAATTACAGGGATAGGTTGAATAGGTTAGAACTTTATTCCCTGGAACACAGGAGAATGAGGGGAGATCTTATAGAAGTATACAAAATTATGAGGGGTATTGCTAGGGTGAATGCATGCAGGCTTTTTCCCCTCAGGTTGGGTGATACTTGAACTAAAGGTCATAGGTTTAGGGTGAAAGGCAAAATATTTAAGGGGAATCTGAGAGGGAACTACTTCACTTAGAGGGTGGTGCAAGTGTGGAATGAGCTGCCGGCTGAAGTGGACGCGGGTTCAATTGTAAGGTTTAAGAGAAGTTTGAATAGGTACATGAAAGGTATGGAAGGCTATGGTCCAGGTGCAGGTAGATGGGACTAGGCAGAAAACCAGGCCGGAATGCACTAGATGGCCGAAGGGCCTGTTTCTGTGCTGTAGTGCTCTATGACTCTATGACTCTAGGAGTAGGCCATTCAGCCGACACCACTGATCCATAGGATCACAGTTGATCCAACACTCCTCAAGTCCACTTCTCAGCCTTTTTCCTATAACCTTTGATTCTCCTACTGACTAACTAACTAGCTGTCTCAGTCTCAGTATATCTGTGGACACTGTCCTCACAGCTCTCTCTGCCAAGAAGTTCCAAAAGCTCACAACCATCTGAGAGAAGAAATCCTTCCTCTTCTTAATCTTAAATCAGCACTTTCTTATGATTGTGGCCTGACTCTCCCATGAGAGGAAATGGCCTCTCAACATTTACCCTGTCTCACCTTCATGAAATCTTATATGTTTCAATAAGATTGCCTCTAATTCTTTTAAATTCTAATGAGTGGAGTCCCAACTGTTTAACCTGTCCTTATGAACCTTCTTTGAACCACCTTCAATAAAATAATATTGTTCCTTAAATAGGGGACCAACAATTATCACGGCACCCTAGATGTGATGTTATTGTGACTTGTACCGTTGCAGTAAGACTTCCCTATTTTAATATTCCAAAGCCCATTGAAATAAGGGCCAACATTCCATGAGCTTGCCTTATTACATGCTGCAGTTGTGTACTGGCTTCATGCATGAACACCTACAAATCTCATTATGCTGCAACTTTCAGCAGTTTTTCTACATTTAAATGATACTCCGTTCTTTTGTTTTTCCTTCAAAGATGAACAACTTCACATTTTCTCACATGGCATTTTTGTTTTGCAAATTCTCCTAACCTATCAATATCTCTCCATAAGCTGTTTGTATTCTTCTTACTACTTGCCTTCCCACCTATTTTTATGTTGTCTGCAAACTTGGCTACCATATATTTGCTTCCTTCCACCAGGTCAATAAAACATATTGTAAACAGTTGCAGGCTCAACACTGATCACACTTTGCCAATGATAATATGACTCCTTTATCTATTTTCACCACTTCTTGCTTGTTATCCAATGTTCCATCCATGCCAAAATGTTACCTCAAACACTAAAGGCTCTTATCTTGTGCGTTCACCCTAAATGAGGCATCTTGTTGAACACCTTCTGGAAATCCAAATACAATATACCTACTTTTAATGTTAGACTATTAGGCGATTATTAAGTGACAACATAACTCTATCCCACAAGAAAAGCCTCAATTATCTTCAGTACCATTCCAATCTCTGAGATCCTTCACCAATACCCTAGATCATTCACCTGAAACTCAGCTGGAACAGCTGGGTACTCTGAATGGCTCATCCTCTGTCTCCACAAAGATTCTTTATCATCTATAAAGTACAAAGCTGTAGTGTGATGGAAAACTCACCATTCTTCTGTTTTTTTACGGCATTTAAAACAATCCTGCCTAATGGAATTAATCAATACTCACACAATATCCAACTCTTGATCACCAGAATAGTGCAATCATAGCATGCTCCACTGACTACAGAAATCGCCAAGCTTCTTTTGTCAACGCCTCCCTGTCCCACCATGGACAAGAGCACCAGTGTTATAAGTACACCATCACCTCAAAAATCCCTTCCTGATTTGGAAATATACCGCCTATCCTTTCAATAACCAAGTCAAGATCCTGGAATTCCTAGATTGCAGGAAGACCATGAGCACAAAAAAATGCAGCAGTTCAAGGGGCACCGGAAACACTCCCCACAGGTTCCCCTCCAAATCACCATGATGCATTCATTGTCACTGGGTCTAAGTTCTGGAACTCCCTACCCATTGTGCATTGTGGGAGCACCTTCACCTGAAGGACTGCACTGATGAAGAAAGGTGGACAATAAATTCAGGCCTTGCCAGCAGTGCCCATGTCCAAAAAAATTTTGATTAAAAAGAACACACTGACCACAAATAAAGCAATAAATGCAGACTTTGCAGTCTTCAGTACTGAAATTCATTAATGTCCTATGCACACTATCAGTGCACATGAATAGATGTTTCATTTTTTGCCTGAACTGTTTTGCAATATAAAATATAAAATGTGCTGTGAAAACTTTATTTTTTGATCAAATTAACTTTTGCAGTCAGATGTATACTCCTAATTGAAACATTCACACTTCTTTATCCCCCAGATAATATTAATCCATGTGTATTGTCTGCATTTTTAATTTGGCTGCCAATGCTAACAATTTTCATTGTGTCTATTATTTCCAAAGAATTTAATTCAAATGAAATTTAAATTTGTCAAATAAAAGTTCATGATAGTTCCCTCAATCTATTTCTAACTTTAATGGAAGTTTCTCTGAAAAACTAGTAAAAATGTTTCCACTGATTCTCCTGCGCAGTGAATGCTGGAGACCATGAGAACTCCCACAGAAGTTACTGCCAATTGATTTTATTATCTCTTCTGTTTCTAATGAGGTTTATGTGTGACTAAGCTGCCTTGACGTAATTCTGCTATGTACTTTTAGTTTACATTCTGGCCACTCAATTTGTCAATGATAATGATGATCCTAAGGAATGCCTGAAGTGTTTTCCTGAGACTAAAATGATTGATGTCTGACAATTGCTTGTTGAGGTTGCAACTATCAGAATTGAGGGTGATTAGAAAGAGAAAACAAATACAATGACATCCAATAAGATTCATGGTATTTATGTTCCACTTCAGTCTCCTCCATCTTTCGTCATCTGAATCTATTCATCTAATCGTCTGTTCCATTCTCCCTCATATCCTTGTCTAGCCTCCTCTGGGTGCATTCATGCTATTCACCGCAACCATTCCCTGTAGCAGCAAATTCCGTATTTATATCATTTTGGGGTTAAAGAAGCTTTTTCTAGTTTCCCATAAGATTCCTTGGTGACTCATAGCCTACAGTTATGGTCTTCTGTACATCTCTATGTCCACAACATCAAAATCATTTATCATTTTAAAAACGTCTGTTGGATCACCCTTACTTTCTTATCTTAAAGGATAAAACTCCCAATCTGCTCATCCTTTTCAGATACGCACACCTTTATATTTCTAGTATCATTCTTGTAAACCTTACCAGCACATTCTTCAGTACCGCTAAAGCATTTTTATTATATGATAACTAGAAATGTACACAATGTGTTAAATGTTGTCTAACCAAAGGTCTGGCAAAGGTTCAGCATTAAAACTGAAAATACTGGGTACAATCAGCAGGCTAAGTAACATCTGTGAAAAAGAAACAAAGTTAATGTTTCAGATCAAAGATTCTTTGTCAGAAACAGGAATAAAAGAATACAAGTCAATTTCAAGTTACAGACAAGATGTGAAGGGGGTGGATAAAACAAAGGGAATACCTCAGATAGGGTGAGATCAGTGTTACATTGGGGATAAGTTGCAGAAGTCATCTGGTCAATAGGTTATTGGGACCAGTTAAAGAAAGAATAAATGGAAGAAATGTTATGAAGTGAGAGCAGTTAGAGAGTTAAAATACAGACAAAGGTACCAGTAGGCATTGCTTCCCGATTTTTTAATTCTATCCCTCTGGAAATAAAACCTAGTCATGATTGCCTTCCTAACCTGTGGTGATCTATTGCATTTGTATTCTGATATCCATTTGTCCCTTTCTTGATTCTCACCTTCCAAGTACTAAGTGACTATTCTTCCTGTCAAAATTTACTGCTTCACTTTAAACTATAATAAATTTCAATTGCTAATTATTTGCCAGTTTTCCAGGTTTACTAATATCCTCCCATGATCTATAATTTAGAAATTATTTCGCTTTCAGTGTCTAAATCTATAAAGTAAATCATTGAAGGCAGCAATGCAGGTAGATAACATAGTTAAGGAGGTCTTCATTAGTTGGGGTATTGAATACAGAAGTAGGGAAGTTATGCTCCAACTTTATAAAAATTGATCAGACCTCAGCTGGTTTACTGCATGCAGTTCTGGTCAGCACACTACAGGAAAGATATGACAGTGCTGGAAAAGGTGCAGAGGAGATTCACTAGGATGTTGCCTGGGATGCAGCATTTCAGTCATGAGGAGAAACTGGAGAAGCTAGATCTGTTTTCCCTGGAACAGAGGAGATTAAGACGGGACATGATTGAAGTGTGTGAAGTTATGAGGGGTATAGATAGGGTAGACCACATCAGAGGTAGGTAAAACTAAAAGACATAGCTTTAGGGCAAGGAGTAATAGATTTAGAGGGGATCGGAGGGAGACCTTTCCCAGCCAGAGATTGTGAGTATCTGGAATACACTGCTAGAGAGAATGGTGGAAGCACAGTTACAGACAGTGTCCAGACTACTACTTGAATCACTGAGGCATATGAGGGTACAGGCCAAGTGCTGAAAGGTGGGATTGATTTGGATGGGTGCCAACAGGTTGGCAATGATGTGGTGGGCAGAATGGCCTGTTTCCATGCTGCATGACTCTATGACAATATGAATTGTGAACAGCAGTTGTCCAGCACTGATTCTTGTGGCAAATCATTACCACTGTCTACCTCCTTCCACTGAGAACACCTACCCTTCACTCCCACTTTCTTCTCCCTGTCCTGAAGCCAGCTAGTAATCCACACTGCTGCTTGTTCCCTGACTCCCTATTCTGTGATATTATTCATGAATCTTTCATGGGACACCTCATCAAAAGCTTTTGGAAATTCTTGATAAATTAATTCTACTGCATTGCCATTGTCTATATATTCCGCTAGATATACAAGTAGGTATTATCTTAGCTATCCACACTGCCTCCAGCACTACACCTTTTTCAAAAGAGATTTTAAATATATTAGTAATGCTTCTGCTATACCCTTCCTAGATTTTGTTATTAAAGTGTATGGATGTAATTTATCCAGATCAAAGGTTTTATCCTCTTGGAGTTTGATTAGTTTATATAATACATCACCTTTCCTTATTTTAAATTCAATTGTCTCTGTATTTGAGCTGATAGCTGGGAGTATCGAAATACAACACGGCTTCATCATTCAAAATGCAAAATTCTCCAAATTCTGAAAATTTGAAATAAAATTAAAACTGGCAGAAGTACTCAACAGGTCAGACAGCATCTGAAAACCCCTTTTGGTCATTGACCTGAAATATTACCACCTCTTCTCTCTACAGATACTGCCTGACCTACTGAGTACTTCCAGCATTTTCTGTTTTTATTTATGTTGCCTTCATATTGCCTCCATTCTCTTCCTCCACCACCTGACTGGTTGGCAGTTCCTGGGTGACTGAATTAAAAATGGAATGAGCTAACATTGTGGTGTAATGAGTGGGAGGCTGGGTGGGAGGGGTCTAAGCATATAGTTCATGCTTGCACCTTCCACTACTTGAAAATTAACACAAAGGCAGGATGAAAGGAAAGTGTGATTTAGAAATAATCTTGATCCTCAATGGTTTCGGCCTTGCTGGTAGCCAGAGGTACATCATTAATGGCAATCTTGCAGATGTGTCTGTACCCTCTGGTTACCACCTGCAATCTCTGCTTGCTTGCCACCTTGAATGAAGAAATAATCAGTGGGTGGCATGCAAAATCTTTGCAATGTATGGCTTATCATAACTAAATGGCTGCCAATGAGTGATATATGCACTTGAGGCTTGTATGTGAGAGAACAGTGATGCAAATTAATTTTTGATAAAAGTCCCAATTGATCTAGATTGTTCATAGTTACTGATGAAGGCTACTAGTGCAGTGATTAGGACGTGGCATTCTTTGACATTGCCCATGAGAACTTCCTGCAATATTCAGGTCATTGGGCTTGATTCCTGACATTGACCATCTTGGCTATCTGCTCCCACTCCCTTCTGACAATGGACTCTAGCTCTATTTTGTAGCCACTTTTGACCTTTGCAACCAAGGCCTACCCACTGCAGCTTTGGACAATTTTGCAGCACAGTCTCTTTCATGTTATGCCATTCTTTAAAGTGTTCTCATCAATTCACCCATTGAGTCCATGGAGGGGAGGCTGGTTTCCATGATGTGCTGAGCTATGTCCACAACTCCCTGCCGTTTCTTGCAGTATCACAAGCCAGAACACATCTCTCCTTTATCAGGTGCTGACTAGCTTTAGTAGAATGCAATAAATTTAATTGGTATTAGCCACTCATGATATTGAAATAAAAACAGAAATGCTGGAAATACTCAGCAGGTCAGGCCACATCTATGGGAAGAGAAACAGAACTAAAGTTTCAGGTTGAAGAACATCATATTGACTTCCTTGCAGATGCATCCAACCAGTCAACAGCATGATTGGTGCTGCCTAGATGGACAAAATGTAGCGACTCACCGTCCGAGCAGGTGAACCGGCTCGGTGGTCTGGTCACGCGTCGTCGGAGCGGCAAGGCCCAAGATGGCGCTGGGCCTTCATCTTCCCCGAGCGACGGGGAGAACACGCACGTGAGAAAAGTTTGATGACATAGCGCATACGCCATTTCCGTTTTCGGTGGGCGGGAACCGTTCCTCTTAAAAGGCCCACGCAAGGCAGGAAAATAAATCAGTTTCATTCTGCAACTCATCGACTAGTGTCTTACTTTCGCATCGCGGTAGCAGCTGCTACAAAAACATAATAGGATAGAGAAATTGTACAAATAAGAAAGCAGTGTAATGTTGGTCTGATAACAGCTTCTCAATCAATGGGTTAGTTGTATATCATTATCTCTGCATCTGATGAACTTGAATTTTACCTTAACAGGCCAATATGCAAATAAACCTTAAGGCCAAATAATGGGACATCCTTGGGTCTCTCTGTATGGGCAAGTGCTATCGAAACTAATTTTGATCCCTGTGTACAGATTAACAAAGAATGGCCAGTTCTGAGAAAAATAACTTCTATTTATATAGCATCTTTAACAAAAATGTTATAAGGCATTCCAAGGGAGTGTTATCAAGTAACAATCGATACCATGCTACTTGAAGACCAAAGATCAAAAGCAATAGGCTTACAGGAAGGAGTTTATGAAGTGAGAGGCATTCCAGACCTGGGGCCTTTATAGCTGAAGACAGACGGGCAATAATGGACCAATTAAACTGAGCAATGCTCAAATGGCCAGAATTGGAAGAGTGCAGATAGAAGGTATTTTGGGATTGGAGGAGGTTTCAGAAATAGTGACATGCTAGAAGGTCATTGGTGCTTGTGGGATTTTTTGTGTCTAAAAGTAGAAGACAAAATAGTCTGTCATCTTTATAAAAAAAACAATTATATAATGGAACTAACACTGAGGACTCTGGAGATCATGCTGTTTCTTTCTGATAAGGTTCTAACAGTCTTCACAGGGATGCACTGTACATGAGAATAGTTTTGGTGCCAAACTTGGAACAACAAGTTGTCAAAAGATATTCTTTTTAAGACTGCAGTCTTTTCTTTAGCTTGGGCAGTACTAATGTTTGTTGTTCACCTTCTAATGCTCAAAAGCCTAGCATGACACTTGAATGTTATAGAATGCTTTATCTCTTCTGGAACAGTTGATCCGGGGTGATCAATAACCAGGACTGCAAATAACTATCTTCGCATTATTAGAAGTTACACAGTCAGTGTGGATAATGAGCCACTAGTTTGCAAAAAAAATTTGACCTTTTACTACCACAAAACCTTTAATACCTAATGAATCAACGTCAAGATACATATAATTGGATCTCACGCTTAAAGATGTGGCATTCAGAAAAAGATCCTGCAAGAATAATCTTATCATTATTGTCTGCTTTGGTAGAATGATCTTGGATGAATGTCAAAGATCAGCTCCTCTTTTACTGCACATGTGCTCATTTTCCTTCAACTTCAAACATAGCCTCAAGGCAAAGTGATGTTTTTGTACACATCACTGACTTCCCTAGAATAAAAAGCCAAATAACATTAAAAGACTATGGTTATGTTCCATTTTTGGCTTTTTTTGTTGAAAAGTACTATATAAAGTGCAATATATTACTCATGTTTTGTTTAAATGTCAATTTAGATTATTTGTTGAAAATCTATTTTAAACATTGATTTCAGTTCCTTCAAAAAAATCAAGCAAAAATGCACATAGCTAAGAATTATGTTATATTTCATTATAACTAAATTACATGCCTATATTCTTTTGTAACTTAGGTCCCTTGATCAGGTAAATTAGGGGCTTGAAACACTCCTATATAATTAAAAGCAATATTATTTTACTTTCTTTAGACAAATCTCCCTTCTTCTATTCTGCACAGATGTGATGGCTGTGAGATTAAAATTAAAAGCAGAACATTAATTATAGTGAACCAATATTCATGGAATAGGAACTAATAACTGGAACTATTATCTAAGATTTATTTATTTCAAGTGATTTACTTGTATACTTTACCAAGAGAGAGAAAAAGAAATGCAAGAATGCTATGACTAACTGAATATTTAGTAAGTGCCCAGCAAAGTAATGATAAAGGAGTTAAATATCAAATTTGTTTCTGTGCCACTGTATTTGAAATTCCATTAACTTCTTCATAAATTTCCCACTCTTAAGCTTATTAGCTGAGAGCTATATTTGAATCTATTTACAATCTAATGTTAACAGGTGGGATGGGTGAGGCAAGAGTTAAAAATGGAACACTGGGAACATATCCCAAGCTACTGAATATAGGCCTGTTTCTGTTTTACGTTGGTGAGTTTCATGTTGCATCTTGCTCAGAGTGTAATTCAGAACCAGAGTTAAATTTAACAGTAGCCATACAGTTTCCCCATTGCGATGGAAACTTGACCATAAATGGCAGGCGGGACCTGCCAGCTCAAAAAGGTAAGTTCTGCCTTTGGGCTCTCAAGAAAACCTTCAGCCTTCCCTCTGTCAACGATGGTTTCTTTCTTCCAGCATTTCACCTGCTTCCAGTGGGAATGCTGTTATCCACACCACTCCTCTATTTTCTAGATCTCTTGCTCTTTCCCTTCTGTGATATGTGACCTTGCACTCACTATACACCCCATCTATCGCTGCTTTCCTACACCTATGATTGCCATGGGTCATCCCAAACATCCCACATTTCTTTCTAGTAGCCTGCCAACCAGTGGACTTGTTCAGCTGCCTGGTAGGAAATGGAAGAAATATAATATGATCATGCTATTAAATTCAGCAGAACCACCACATTCTTTGCATTACGGGTATTTTTAAGATCTTCCCATGCTCTCCCCACCACCCAGCCCCACCTTCTGTAATCACTAGGACTGATGCTTTGCATAACTCTTACAAATTAAAGAAAATTGTTGTGTTGAATATCTACATTTGCTTCTGAATTAATTTTTTCTAGAATATTGCATAATCTTAAAACAGAAAAGAAGAGAGATTTCATGTTTCTCTTATATTACTCCAGATGGATGGAATCGGAAAGACTATGATAAACCTGTCCTTGGAATTTTTATCCAACTGTTCCTTATTTCTGCTTGGCAATAATGCATGCAGACAAGCAGGTGGAAGGGCATAGAATCTTCCCTAAGTGTACTTGATACAAACTCATCAAATTTCTTCTTAAGGACTATTTATATCAGACTTGATACTTCAACAGATTACAAGTGATTTTTTTTTAGTCATCACAAATAGGAAATTCTATCCATTGTCTCCTGAGTTTCATTTTGCCTTTATTCATTTTTGGAATCTGGTGTCATTAGCAGGGCCATTTATTGTCCATCCTTAACTGCCCTTGAGAAAGTGATAGTGAGCTGCCTCTTTGAACTGCTGCTGCCTTCATTATACTTGAGGATGAAGTCCCAGGATTTAGATCTAGTAAAGGACTGGTGATAAATTTCCTGGAGAGGATAGTGTGTTGATTGGAGTTGAACATGCAAGTGGTGGTGTTCCCATGTGCTGAACACCTTGTCCTTCTTGTAGGTAGTAGTGACAAGTTTGGGAGCTGATGTCAGGGTAGCATAGGCAAAAACTGCTAACTGAGATTACTTGCAGAATCCTATGTCACTGGAGATGGAGGGAATGAATGTTTAGAGCAGGCTAACAGTTAAGTTTTATCTTAATACTAAGCTTTATCCTAATACTTCTGTGGCACTTGCCACTTATCAACCCATGCCTGAGTGTTGTTTTGGTCTTGCAGCACGCAGGTGTAGATATCTTCATTAGCTGTGAATCGAGTCCAACATTGCGCAATCATTAACAAACATCCCAACTTCTGACGTTAATATGGAGAAAAGGTTATTGATGAAGTTGCTGATGATGGATGGGCCGAGGACTCTGCCCTGAGGAACTCCTGCAGTGGTGTCCTTGAACTGGGATGGTTGACCTCCTACAACCACAACCAAATTCCTTGGCGCAAGGTATGAGTCCAGCCATTCAGTTGTTTTCCCCTTGATGCCCATTGACTTCAGTTTCACCAGGACTCCACATTTAGTCAAGGGCAGTGGCTCTCCCCTTGCATCTGGAATTCAGCACTTTGCTCTACATTTGGACTGAGGCCGTGGTGAAGTCTGCAGCCAAACCTCAGCATCAGTGAGCAGATTATTGACGAGTTTGTGCTGCCAGATGATGCTGTTAGTGACAGCTTCCATTGTTTTGTTGCTGATTGAGAGTAGACTGATTGGGTAGTAATTAGCCAGATTGGATTTGTGAACAGGTTCCCAATTCTCTACACTGTCAGTTAGATGTCAAAGTTGTAACTTGACAAGAGATGCAACTAGTTCAAGAGTCTAGATCATTTGTAATATGCTGGGATGATCTGGGATGCTCTGGTCCCATAGCAGTTGCTGTTTCCAATGCTCTCAACTATTTCTTGATATCACGTGGAGTGAATCAAATCATCTGAAAACTGGCTTCTTTAAAGGTGGGAATGTCAGGAGGAACCTAAGATGAATCACCTGTAGGGTACTTCCAGTTGAAAGTGGGTACAATTTCAGCAGGGGAGGAGAGAACAGCAGATCCACCAGGGAATGGGTCAAAGGTAAGGAGGAAAAAAGGAGGAAAATAGAAGTACTAGGGTAACATTCGTACATAATTGACGTGAATTTGAAAGGGTGGTGAAGTGACCTTATCATTTATTTTTCTCCCACGGACAAGATGCCTTTGGTGTATTCTAGACAACAGAGTTTGTGTATTTAGACTTTCAAAAGGCCTTCGACAAGGTGCCGCACAAGAGGCTGATTAATAAGATGAGAGCTCATGGGATTTCAGGTAGGATATTGGAATGGGTGGAGCATTGGCTGGTAGGCAGAAAGCAAAGGGTGGGAATAAAGATATCCTGTTCTGGTTGGTTACTGGTTACTAGTGGTGTTCCGCAGGGGTCGGCGTTGGGGCCACTTCTTTTTACTTTGTACATTAACAATTTGGATGATGGACTAAATGGTTTTGTGGCTAAGTTTGCAGATGACACCAAGATAGGTGGAGGAGTAGGGAGTATTGAAGGAATAGGAAGGTTGCAGACAGACTTAGATAGTTTTGGAGAATGGGCAAAGAAATAGCAGATGAGATACAATGTTGAGAAATGTGCCGTTGTACACTTTGGAAAAAGAAATAAATGGGCAGATTATTATCTAGATGGGGAGAACATTCAAAGTATAGAAGTACAAAGAGACTTGGGGGTCCTTGTGCAGGATACCCTAAAGGTTAACCACCAGGTCAGATCGGCGGTAAAGAAATCGAATGCTATGTTGGCATTCATTTCAAGAGGTATATAAAAGTAAGGAAGTGGTGATGAGGCTCTACGGGGCACTGGTGAGGCCTCATTTGGAGTACTGTGCGCAGTTTTGGGCCCCTTATCTTAGGAAGGATGTACTGATGTTGGAGAAGGTTCAGAAAAGATTTACGAGGATGATTCCTGATTCCTGGAATAAAAGGGCTTACTTATGATGAGCATTTGTCGGCTCTTGGACTGTATTCATTGGAGTACAGAAGAATGAAAGGGGACCTCATAGAAACATTTAGAATATTTAAAGGACTGGACAGAGTAGATGTGGTTAAGCTGTTCCCCCCTGGTGGGTGAATCCAGGACTAGAGGGCACAATCTTAGAATTAGAGGGTACCGACTTAAATCAGAAATGAGGAGAAATTTCTTTAGCCAGAGGGTAGTGAAATTATGGAATCCTTTTCCACATACAGCTGTGGAGGCCCAATCATTGGGGGCGTTTAAGGAGGAGATTGATAGGTATCTAATTAGTCAAGGTATCAAGGGATATGGGGATAAGGCCGGAAATTGGGGCTGGAGAGAAATAGTATTAGCTTAGCTCATGGAGCAGACTCAATGGGCCAAATGTCCTACTTCTGCTCCTTTGTCTTGTGATCTTGTGATCTTGTGAACTGCATCTGCCTTGTCTCTAACGTTGACATATTAGGTCCTGCCTTTACTGATATTTGCCCACCACCATTCATGGCTAGATGTGACAAGATTGTTGAGGTTTGATCTGATCTTTAGGCTGTGAGATCATATGCCTCTGTCTATTGCATTTCTATTAAAGGGGAAGATTACAACTTTGTAATGAAAGATGAACAATTACAATTCCGTTATTACAGATTCTTTTGTACTTCCTAATATTTCCTAAGGTGATTAGTTTACTCACATGACAGTGCACAAATTGTGTTTGCCATTACAACTCAAGGAAGAATGAAAAAGCCAATAATTACTTAAATGTGTGTGATTACAAAATGTGGAATAAAGGGATGTTAGAGTCCGAGTGCAAGAAACTCAAATTTAACAGGCAGGTACACTAAGTAATTAGGGAGGCTAGTGGGATGTTGACCTTTACTACAAGGAATATGGAGTATAAAAGTAGGAACATTTTAATGCACATTTACAGAGTGTACTAGAGAGTAGTGGAATGGAAAGTTGAAGTGACAGGAAAGTGAAAGCTCAGGGTCACTAGACCAAACTGAATAGG
Organism: Pristis pectinata; assembly: GCF_009764475.1. Lineage (NCBI taxonomy): Eukaryota > Metazoa > Chordata > Chondrichthyes > Rhinopristiformes > Pristidae > Pristis > Pristis pectinata. The sequence continues at coordinate 63,163,463 of NC_067413.1, forward strand.
CATGTACTTCAAAGTGGTCACCCAATCTGTCTTTGGTTTTCCTAATGTAGCAGAGACATTGTTCTGAGCACCGAATGCAGTGCACTAAATTTGAATCAGTACGAATGAATCACTCCTTCAGCTGGAAGAAGCGCTTAGATCCTTAGATGATAGAAAATAAATTTTACTTCAACATAGAATGGACAAAATATATGAAAATATAGGCAGGAGTAAGATATTTGCACGTGATAATAAATTGGTTATGATGGATAATAGTGGTTTGATCAAAATACAAATACACATTGTATCATTTTATTTAGCAGAAGTAGCCAGGTTTTTTCTCTTAATAAAGTTTTAGAAAATAACTAAAGCAGATCCCATTTATTATGATTTGGTATTGTTTGAAATGGCACTGTCTCAAATACTTACAGCTTGGGTTACTTACAAGAAACAACTAAATCATTTCAAGTAAGACCGTCAGAAGCTAAACCTTGACAGTTCCATTACTCTGTGGTTATGAGCAATTAATTCAAGGGTCAAATCCCATTACTGCATCCAACATAGTCATATAGGTGGGAATTGGATTTAAGGGTGACAGCTGTAAACGCAGAGGCACCAATCTCATGTTGATTCAATCTGTGTATAATCTGCAAGAGGCTAAAGGAAACAATTATGGCATCTTGAGCCACTGAGACCGTTCCCCTCGTAGACAAAGACTCTTGATTTCTGGCACAGTTTGGAATGTCATAAGGCTTTTATCCCATTACACGCCTCTATGGATGCTTTGATGTATTGCTGAACACATGGACTGATGGTGCCTACTGCTGATAAACAATGTGAAGAATATGCCAGAGAAGCAAAACATTTTTTTTACCATTTTCCACTAACGTTTGGCAAATGCAGAGCCTACTGAATAAAGATCAAAGTTCCATTACCATTCCAAAGTAACATTTTATTGCAGAACAAACTTTGTTGCCTGACAAACAGATTGTCACTGGGGTAACTGGTTATCACCAAATTCAGCTATTAATTATTCAGAGAGTATGCAATGATAATATTAGCTTCATAAAAGGTGTAACATTTCAACTCTGTCTCTGAAGAATCTCATGAGTATTCAGGTGCTAGTAACATAAATTATAGATTAGTCACTCCAAACAATCCCCAAAATTTAGAAATATCACATTGTTCCACTAGAAGTGTCATAAACAACACAACTGGTAACTGGTTTATTATTGTCACATGTACTGAGGTACATGAAAAGATGTTTCCATGCCATCCAGACAGATCATTCCATACGTAAGTACATTGAGATAGTTCAAAAGGAAAACAATAACAAAATGCAGAATATAGTGTTACAGTTACAGAAAAAGTGCAGTACAGGTAGACAAATAACCTGCAAGGGCCATAACAAGGCAGAATGAGAGATCAAGGGTTCATCTTTATCATCTTAGAGGTTTGTTCAAAGTCTTATAACAGTGGGATACATCTGTCCTTGAGCCTGGTAGTATGTGTTCTCGCTTTTGCATCTTCTGCCCGATGGGAGGGGGGAAAAGAGAGGATGATAGGTTGGGAGGAGTCCTTGATTACGTTGGCTGCTTTCCCAAGGCAGCAGGAAGTGTAGACAGCATCAATGGAGGGGAAGCTGGTTTGCATGATGGACTAGGCTATGTTCACAACACTCTGCATTTCTAGCATTCTTGGGCAGAGCAGTTGCCATACCAAGCTGTGATGTATCCAAATAGGATGTTTTCTCTGACGCGCCTATAAAAATTGGTGAGGGTCACTGGGGACATGTCAAATTTCCTGAGCCTTCTGAGGAAGTAGAGGCGCTGGTGTGCTTTCTTGGCCATGGCATCTACATGGCTGGACCAGGACAAATTGTTGATGATAATTACACCAAGAACGAAGTTCTCAACCATCTCCACCTTAGCACCATTGATACAGACAGGACCGTTTATTCCACCCTGCTTCCTTAAGCCAATGACTGGCTCTTTTGTTTTGCTGACATTGAGGGAGAGGTTGTTGCTTTACACCATGTCATTAGGCTCTCTATCTAAATGGAAATCAATAAATACTAGAATTCTAACATAAGCACCCAAATCCACAAAAAAACTATGTCCCTGGTTCTTCAGCAATTGAACAAAAAAAAAGTGATGCTTCAGAGAAAGCCAAGTCATCATCAACAACTTTTACTTAATTTTATCATACCTTTATCACAGAACAGCAATTCACAGAAGGATAGTCAAATAAATATTAATACTGTTCCAGAAAAGGAGCATATGGCTGTGTGACTCAAAGTCTGATAGCTTGGTCAAAACAGTAATTTTTAAGGTGGTTCTTAAAGAAGGAGGTGGACGTGTTTAGAAGAGGAATTTGTGGAGCTTAGGGCTATAGATGCATGAAGGAACAGCCGATGACACCAAGCCTGACTATTTTTGCTAATTAAAATAATTTAATGAGTATCTTTTGTATCAAACCACTATTATGCATCATAAGAAATTTATTAGTCTGGTAGATGGCCAACAATTCACCAAAGAGAAGGACATGAATGATAATGGGATCAGGGTAGGTGAATATTCAAGGCCATGTTGATATTGAAGAGGAGGAGGGGTTGGTCTCTTGAACAGCATTAAAGTGAATAAGTCCTGAGGGCCTGAGGGCATTTATCTCAGGATACTGAGGGAGGCAAGGGGGGAGATTGCTGGGGGTTTGACAGAGATCTTTGTATCCTCTTTAGCTGCAGGTGAGGACCCAGAGGACTGGAGAGTTGTCAGTGTTATTCCTTTGTTTAAGAAGGGCAATAGGGATAATCATGCAAATTACAGGACAGTGAGCCCGACGTCAGTGGTAGGGAAATTATTGGAAAAGATTCTTAAGGACAGGATTTACTCACATTTGGAAAGGTATGAACTTATTAGGGATCATCAGCATGGCTTTGTGCTGCAAAGATCATCTCTCACATATGATTCAGTGTTTTGAAGAGGTAATGAAGACGATTGATGAGGGTAGGGCAGCTGGTGTTGTCTAACTGGACTTGAGTAAAGCACTTGATAAAGCCCCTCATGGTAGGCTGGTCCAGAAGGTTAAGGGATATGGGGTCCAACTGGCATATGGGATTCTAAATTGGCCTGGTCATAGAAGACAGAGGGTAGTAATGGAGGGGATTTATTCTGACTGGAGGTCTGTGATCAGTGATGTTCCACAAGGATTGTTGCTGGGACTTCTGTTGTTTGTAATATGCATACAAATGATCTGGACAAAAAGATAAGTGGGCTGTTAAGCAAGTTTGCGGACAACACAAAAATTCACAGAATTGAGATAAGTGAGGAAGGTGGTCAAAGGGTACAGCAGGATATAGATCAGTTGAAAATTTGGGCAGAGAAATGGCAGATGAAGTTTAATTCAGTCAAGTGAGCGGTGGTGCATTTTGGGGGGGTCAAATGCAAGAGGAAAGTATATAGTAAATGGCAGGACCCTTCAGAGCATTGATATACAGAGGGGTGTAATTCTACAACTCCCTGAAAGTGGCAACACAAGTTGATGGATTGGTAAAGAAGGTGTACAGCATGCTTGCCTTCACTGGTTGGGGCATTGAGTATAATAGTTATGTTACAGCTGTAAAAGCTTTGGTTAGGCCACATTAGGAATATGACCAGTTCAGGTCGCCTCATTACAGAAAGGATGTGGAGGCTTTGGAAAAAGTGTAGAAGAGGTTCACCAGCATGTTGCCTGGATTGGAGAATATTAGCTATAGGGAAAGGTTGGACAAGCTTGGATTGTTTTCTCTGGTGTCGGAGACTGAGGGGTCACCTGATAGAAGTGTATATAATTATGAGAGGCATAGACACTGTAGGTGATCAGAATCTTTTTTCTAGGATGGAAATGTTAAATACTAGAGGGCACAGGTTTAAGGTGAGAGGAAGAAGGTTTAAAGGAGATTTAAGAGGCAAGTTTTTTTTTTACACAGCGCCTGGGAAGTGCCACTTTCCATATGTGCCTGGAAAGTGCTGCCCAGAGAAGTGGGAGAAGTAGACACCATAGCAACGTTTATGAAGCATTTAGCCAGACACATAAACAGGCAGGGAATAGAGAGAAATGGACCATGTGCAGACAGATGGGATTAGTTTAGATTGGCATCATGGTCAGCACAGACATCGTGGGCTAAAGGACCTGTTCTTGTGCTGTAACATTCCGTATTCTAAGGTCTATATAACAATAGATGGACAAGGGGAATGGGGAAGATGTTTGAGGCAAAAGTTGGAGGCATTTCTTGGCGGGTTGTAGGCTAGAGAATGTTGCAAGTGTCAGAAGGAATGACCTCTTGGAGGAATTTGAACAGGATACCAAGAATATAAATCTGAGGTATTGAGTACTGGGGCCAGTGTCAGTTTAGTGACCACTGGAGTGATGAGTGAGAAGGGTTTTGTATAGCATGGAATAAGGACACAGAGGTTTGGATGAGCTGAGCCTTAGGGAGGGAGAAGATTGAGTACCAGGCTAGGCAGACACTGAAATAGTTGCCTTTATAGGTTAAAAAGCCACAGGTGAGGCTTTTAGCATAAGGTGTACAGAGGCAGAGGTGGAGATGAGTGATGTTTGAAATGGGACTATGATAGCAGATGATGAGTCTCCTAGACAGATGAGCTGAGAAACAAAACATGAATATTGGCAGTAGAAGTACATAAATACAGGTTCAGAGTTAAGGCAAGAAGAAACCTAAGGGATGCAAGAGGGACATTCATCTGAATGGATGGCCATTACCTTAGTGACAAAAATATCCAGGAGTTCATCACACTTGCTGATGGAGGTGGATTATGGGCAAGAGGTTTAAGAAGATGGTTGGTAATAGAAAAAGTAAAACAACCTAGTACAAAAAAATCCAAAAGCTAATAGTAATGGGCTAATCATGCCCCAATACAGAATTTTGTGCAGACCCACAATTCTAAATCTCCAAAAGTCTTCAGCTGCAGAACTGTCTACCCATGTTGGGGCCACTGACTCTTTGCAAGTGGGCAGTCATATGCTATAAGCTTGAGAAATAAAAGACTGCAGATGCTGGAATCTAGATGAAAAACACAATGATGCTGGAGGAACTCAGCAGGCCAGGCAGCATCCGTGGAGAAAAGCAGGCGATCAACATTTCAGGTCAGGACCCTTCGTCAGAACAAAGCTTCTTCAGGATTAAGCTTCTTTTATAAGCTTAATGATCATCAAACAGGAAAAATCATTGCACAATTTCGAGCTTCTTTTGCATTGCTGCCTGACATCTCCAGGCACTCCAGTCAGAGAGAACCTCAGATAATGGCTCCATCCCCAGCTTTCCCGATGTGCCACTATATCTAGGTGTTTGATTGATGAAACAATGAGAAAATTATATGATAGGTGCTGTGAACACTGCCAGTTCATGGGTCTTTGCTTCCTTTTCCTTAATGTAGCATCCCTAAGTCTGTGCCCTCAGGTATTTCCCTCACAAAATTTAACGTGTTGTGTCAAAGCTCGTGAACTTTTGAAACAATGGGTTACTTAAGGACAAATAGAATGCGCATAAGTCCATTACTGATGCTACACAAAGTATATAACATCTCCAGTATTGATTTTGGGCATCAATTGTGAAAAGCATGTCCATATATCATCTTTGGAGATAGAATTGTGTGTTCAGCACTGTTTGCTTCATCATTTTACCATCACAACTGAACTGCTACCTGAAAATGCAGCTTGCTTCTCTTCACTGCACTATTTTTGAATGATTTTGTATGCCGGTGCATTTCAAATTGGAAACTGAAAATGTGAAATTTAGTCCAGGAGCTAACACACCCAAAGATTTGCTGTTACTCAAATGGAACTGAAGGTTAAGGATCAAAAAGCTTAACATAATCACATGACAAATGAAAATATTTTGAAACTTTTAAGTGCATGTATTGATGTGTAGTGTTGTGACTCAGTCATCAAGTCTCTATCAGAAAGGGGCTCAAGATATTGTAGCATCAAGACCATCAATTTAATTAAGAAGCTCGTATCTTCAGTGACCACAAACATCTATTTAAACAAGAATTATATTAATTAGGTTCATAGAAATTATTGAGATAAAGAATGAGTCCCATCTGGTGAGATATGTCAAGTCAGAAGGCGACAGGTTTCACCTGATGATTTTCCAGGCCGGAAGATCACAATGTAGACATGCTGCTTATCTTTAGGCGAGTAGTGAGGGGCAGTGTAAAACTGGTACTGTATTGGCGAATGTTTTCGTGATTTTTTTGGTGTAGCTTTTAGACCATCTTAATCTCAGTGAATGAGGGAGAGAGAGAAATGTCATAACCCAGTCTTGTTTATGTTATCTCTTGCTACTAAATTAAGGTGTGCTTGCTGGTTTCCCCAAACTTGTTTGATTTGTTATGTGAGCAGTTACCTCAATCCTCAAAGTTATCTCAACCTGAAAGTTACCTCAAATGCCCTTAAGAGCATTTAGGAAGGCACATGAACAGGCAGGGACTGGAGGTGTGTAGACCGTGTGCAGGCAGATGGGATTAGTTTAGTTTGGCATCACATTCAGCACAGACACTGTGGGCCGAAGAGGCTGTTTCTGTGCTACACTGCTCCATGTAACAATTCTACATAATTGAACTTGGCTCAGCCTTCACTATGAAAGATGCTTTTCCAGGACTTTCAATTTACCAGCTGGAGAATTGATTGACAGTGGCAGAGTTTAGTCCTTTGGCTGCTAGAATGAGAACTCAGAAACTTGGCATCATATATGGAGTTCTAAAGCATTTTTTTGACGTAGCTTATTTCAAGAAAACCTTGGAATTAAGCTTTATTATAGATATTATAAAAAAGCAAGGAAGTATCACATTTTCACCTACCTATTCAGTCTTTCTTTGAACTAGTCTGCTTTGGCCGTTGCTGAGTTGTGCACTAACTACTCTAAGCTCTTACTGCTGTTCTAATTGTTTCCCAAACTGACTTCTAGTCAGTCGTAAAGGTTATGCATGTGCTCTCAGCCAGTTATTACATTGTCTTTAACAGCAAAAAATACTTACTGACCATTGTTGAAAACATGTTTTAGTTGAAAACATCAGGTGAGGGAGGATCTACATATATGTTTCTAATGACGACATTCAGTGCAAATTCCTGCACACATTATTAAATAAGTTTTGATTCCATAGCTGATATGGTGGGATTTGAACTCAGTTCTCTGGAACAGTAATTGATCCACTGTCTCAACACCATTCTTTGTGACCTTCTTACTGCCTTCTTTCCTCCCGTGCAACCTTCTTACTAATGGAAAGCAGTGACTGGTCTGGCACAAAAGTGAAGGATACATCGTGGCCGCCTCCACTCCATGCGTTTGGTGCCTTTACACTTACTCATGCAGTCTGTTGTTGCCACCAAAGCCACCCTTCAACTTTGGAGTAGTTCTCTTTCTCTTGATTCCTTCTCTATTTCTTTGGGTGCAGGAGTAGCAATTTCTTGCAGCAGGACCCAATTTCTCTACGGTGGGATTTCTTTTGGAGCTGAAATTTTATTGGGAGCTTGTCTTATGACCCTGAATCTGGAAAATTACTCTGCTTTAATACTCTGCACTATGGTGGTAATCTAGCCTTGTGTCTCCCAGGATATGCAGGTACAGAAGGGAGACAAGACATATTAGAAGAAGAGAAAAATATCACAATTAAAAATGGTAAAATTGATGAGTATTGATCAGGTCAGGACATTTCCCCCAGAAATAAGAAGGTTACGTAGAAGAGCAAAAAGAACAAACTGCTGGAGGAACTCAGAAGGTCTGCAGCAAAAAGGGAATGGTTGACGTTTCGGGTCAAGGCTCTGCATCAGGACTGAGAGTCTAAAGGGGAGATAACCAGCATAAAGAGCTGAGGCAGGGGTTGGGTGTGGCAGGCGCTGGCAAGCGATAGGTGGAACCAGATAAGGACGGAGATGATAGGCAATTGGAGCCAGTTGGGGAGAATGGAGGTAGAGAAGGTGATAAGTGGAGACAACAAAGGCCTGTGGATTCTGGAATCTGATAAGTAAGGAAGGTGATAAGTGGACCAGATAAGGGAGCGATGATGGGCAGATGGAACCAATTGGGGAAGAGGAAAGGAGACCAAGTGTATTAAATGGGTGTGTGATATTCCGATGGAACCAGGTGGGTGAGGGGAAAGAAACTGGATAATGGGGGGCTGGGAGGGTGGAATAAAAAGGAGGCGAGAGAACCTGGATGCATCAGAAGGAGACAGAAAGGAACACAGGAGGTATGGATTATCTGAAGTTGGAAAATTCAAGGTTAATACCATTGGCTTGTAGGCTACTTAGAAGAGATCTGTTGGCAGTTTTTAAAATTATGATGCCATTCAATAAGAAGCACATGGAGAAATAATTTAGGTGTGAGTTCATAGCCAAATGACTCAAATATAGGGTAGCCACTGAGTAGTGACTTAGAAGGAACTTGTTTATACAAGGAATAATAATGTAACTGATCCTCAGGTCTCCCTAACCTTGTTCCACCTGCATCCAAGAAGGTGAATATATAAGTGCTCTGAAAACTTTTGTTGGTGTCAGTCTTAACCAATGACCTGGAGAGTGATCTAAGGAATAACACGTTATTTCGTTTTTGAACCATCATTGAGTTGAACATGTCCTTTAGTTTCTCCATCACCCTATTTTTTGTTTTGCAAACAAATCCATTTACATTATGATTACATTGACATTAGTTGAACAACTTTTGCATTATATCACACTGTAAAAAAAACTTATATTTTTCCAACAAGTAATCTTTTGAGTTGTAGGCAGCCATTGAACACTCAAAATAATTCAGACTGAATATGAACATAATACTCAAGTAAATAGTTTCAGATTAGCTTTAATCATCTGCTTTAATTTCCATTCTGATCAAATTGCCTACTCATTGCTCACTGACCTTTGTTGAAAACATGTTTTTGTGAACCTCAGGTGAGAGTGAAGGTAAAATTTGGACAAATTTGAGCAGGTGTAAGTTGAACCCAAGATGCCTGACTTCTGGCCATCTGTTCACTCAGCAACATTTTTGGCCAGTTTGATAAAAAATGCTGCAGGATTAAAATTATCTGCCGCATAAGTGGGGCATTCAAGGAGGTGAGACATTAAACAAAAGATTAAAAAAAGAACTTAAAGAGTGCAGAATCATTTTGATAGCTTTAAAAATAATTAGTGATTCTTTCATAGTTCTTTAACATTAATTTGTTATTGGAAACTTCTAATATTTGACAGTTATATACTATTCTGTGGAGATGCTATTTCATCTTCACCCATAATTCATACTGTATGTGGTGACTGATTTTTTGAAGTGGAGCAGCAATAACAGAAGAATAGCAAGTTAAACAGAGCTCAGGTTTCACCCACCCATATCTACATCAGAGATTTGTTAGAGGAAAAGTGACTGTGTGAGCTTTGTTTTAAGAAGAATTCCTTAATTGATGTTACTTGCTGCATAAGGACTTTCAGAGCACCTATTAGGAAAACAACTATGTCTGAAAGCAGAGATCCGTGAAATTTATCATGGATTGTGTGCCCACTGTCTTCTTATCAACTCAAATGGACATCACTTAACTTATCATTTTGGAATACTTGTAACCTCTGTGAATCAATGTGAAAACAGACAGGGAAGATGCCCATGCTGATGCTGGCCTGGATGGAGATGGCTGAGAGGGTCAATGTCTACAACATCACCACCAGGCCCAGTCTTCAATGTATGAAGATGTGTAATGACCTCATAATAGCAGGAAGAATGAGCACTGTTCTTCACCTCTCTATTTCACTCCGCACTACCTGACAGCAATCTTTTTACATCTTGCCACCTTCTGCATCACAATCTACAATTCCCTCCCCTTCATCACATCCTTCAATATACATTAGCAAAGACACTTGAATACTTCTCTTTCTCAGTCCAATTTCCTCTTCTATCCTCTCTTCACATCATGCAATAACACCTTGGTGTTTTCACATCCCAGTGACTGCATCACTAGGTTCTCTTTCCAGCACTCTTTTCTCACTTCATACCTCACATACTTCCTTTCACATTCATCACCTCGCCAGTCATTTAGCTTCTTCTCCAACTCTCAGCACATAAGCTAAATGCACAAACTGCTCCAAATCTCCAATAGTCACTCGCGAACTCCAATCTTCTCTTTCTGTGGAACAAGAAAGCACGTATGTGAGGAAGAGAACCAAAGGGAGGAATACCTAACATCCACTCACTCACTCAGTATTCTTGGATATTGTTTCATCCTGACCAATACTCAGCAAGGTTCACAACTTCCAGCTGCACTCTCAGCTTGGACATCTGCTTTATGTTCAACCTACAGTACAATACTAACTCCCTTTTCTGCTACCCCCATGCTTTCTTCAGTAGGTTAAATCACTAGCAGAAAATACCTTTCCATTCCACATAAGGACCTGCACAGGAAATGTCAACCATGTGGTTAGATACTGATAGAATACCCACTACAAATAAGAAATGTCAGGTGCCTTTGACAGGAATGGCACAAGCTGCAGCTCACCAGGTGGTGAGGTCTTCAGCTAGCTCCACTGAGCAAGAAGAAAGGAGGAACTGTTGATGTCATGAGAACAAAACTGCTTGCCTCACAGAAAGTAATGTTGGTAAGGTGACTCCAAAGTATGGCAGTCAAAAAGGACCTCTGGCAGGAATACATTGGGAATGCAGAAATAAGGCCTCTACTGCTACTTTAATCCACCAATCCATCCACCTCTCCATGGGATGGATAGGGTTAAAATTCTACTTTTTGACCTTGAATTTCAATAAGTTGAGGTCATGGGATTTCAGGCTCTTTGAGTTCTTGCTTCACATGTGCACAAGCATATATATGGCAAATGTAAGTGTTGAGTTCACACAATGGGACATAATGACTTTAGATCAAACGTTTCCATCACTACCTTATGTATCTTAAATAGAAATTTTGATCTTATTTCTTTCTGTTTGTTATTCTCTTTGCCACATGGTTAAGCCATATGTAAAAAACAGAGAGCTCAGATTAAGTTGAGAAGGCCATGATAGAATTTCTCTGGCAAAATAACGTTCATTGCTTTGGATGGTGCCAGCTATATTCATCATTGTATATGTCAAAAATAATCTGGTACTCTTCAGGTACAGGTGATGATTTATTCTACAGTTCTGACATTCACCGATTAAGGAAGTAACGTGGAGGAAGCTAATACAATTTGGTGTGACTGGCACCAGCTGTTCCCTTTGAGTTAATAATGAATGAAGTATACAAAAAAAAATGTTTATTAATTTCAGTGAACAAAATGTATCTGGAATGTATTATTCAGCACTCAGTGTTCGTTTCTTCTGTCAGTACACAAACATAAATTAAAATCTGCATATTTAGCCTGGGACATATGGGCTAAATGTTGATCAGAGGTCAAGGACAATGTTCAATACAGGAAAAGAGCAGCAGGAAGGAGTCTGTGAAATACCAAGGAAGCACTTTGATATTTGTCTCACTCAGTCATCAGATTACTCAGGTTTTTGTCTAATTTGGACACTTTTGATTTGAGTTTGGAATCTGAATAATTTTTTTCCTCTTTGATACACAATTCTAATTCCTAATCAGTTCAAATAGAGAACAACAAAATCTTCAGACCTGATTGATTAAAAAGGAGGCAGCCTTTTGGAAGAAGCTTGGAATCTCGAATTTCTTTGCCAGCTGTGGAATTTTGTCTCCTCAATGTACATGGATTTCTTTTCTGGAGGCGCTCTGCCTGATTGACAGGCTTGGCTTCAGGTTGGAAAAGGCCTATTCTGGAGAAGGCCCCAGAAGCATGCCCTAGACCTAACTTTGAATCTCTCTCCAGATTGGCTTCAATCTCCCTTTAATCCATGCTCATCTTCTCCACCTCGTTTGGTCAATTCTCATGGAAATATCCAATGCCTAGTTTCACCTTCTCAAGTCTTCTGTTACCTGATATCATTAATAATATTCTTTCCTTGATATTTCTTAATAATATTCTCTCCTTCATGTCCTTGTCAACCCTATCCATAAAAACAACTTGATCCCTCTGTCCTTGAAAACTGCTGCCTCATCTCCAATATCACTTTGCTTTCCAGAATCCTTGAGCACACAGATTCCTCTGAAATCCATAGCCTTCTTTCCTGGAACTCTATTTTTTGGAAGGTCAAAAGCATTTCTGTCATTGTCATTATATCCGAACAGTTCTTAATAAACTCAAAAATTATAGCGTATGACTGAATCAACACATGGGATAAACCAGCTGGACCACATCCTAACCTTTCTACCTTTGGCAGATACATCTGTCCATGATAGCAAAGGTGGATGTGACCACTGCCACAGAAGAGAAGTCCTGTAGAGAGAAATTCCCATCAAGCACAAACCCCTTTGTAATTTGTGGGAACAAGCTAAAGGGCATAGACTCAGAATTGATCTGGCAGGTCAAAACTGAACATCCATAAGAAACTGTGGATCATCAGCAGACTATCACAATATAAAAACTCATGGCCCAGCACATCCCTTGCTCTACCATTAATATCAAGTCAGAGAATCAATTCTGTTTCAGTGAGGATTGTGCAAGAACTTTCTAGGAGCAGCATTTGGCATACCTAAAAGTGATGAGATACCGGTCTCCGAAGCTGCAATACAAGAGTATTTACATACTAACCAGCATAAGCAGCATGCAATAGGCAGAGCTAAGTGACCTCAGAACCAACAGAACAGATCAAAGCTCTGCATCTCTGCTACCTCTAGGCATGAATGGTGGTGGGCAATTAAACAGCAAACAGGAAGAGGAGACACCGAGAACACTTCCCTCCTCAATGATAGGTGGGCTCAGCATGAGCGTCCTAATGAAAAGGCTGTAGCATTTGCAAACATGTTCAGTGAGAAGTGCCAAATAGCAAACCACCTTGGCTTCCTCCTGAAAACCTCAACATAACAAAAGTCAGTCTTCAGCCAATTTAGTTCACTTCACGTGATGTCAAGAAATGGCTGAAAGCATTAAATACAGCAAAATATGAGAACAGACAATGCCCCAGCTGTGATGCTGAAGACTGCAAACCAGAACTAGCTGGGCCTTTGGTCAAGCCATACAGTACAGCTGAAACAGTGGTATCTACCCAGCAATGCAGAAATTTGCCCAGATATGTCCTATTCACAAAAAGCAAGACAAATCCAATCCACTGAGACAAGTCCACTTTCAATCATCCACAAAGTGATGAAAACCATCATTAAAGGTACTTTCAAGTGGCACTTATTCACCAATAACCTGCTTACCCAAGCACAGGTTCGATTACACCAGGAACACTCAGCTCCAGACCTCATCATTCTTGATCCAATGTGGACCAAAGAACAGAATTCCAGAGGTAAGGTGAAAGTGACTGCCTTTGACATCAAGGCAACATTTGATTGAGTATGACATCAAGGGACCCTGGTAAAACTGAATTCAATGGGTATCAAAGGTAAAATGCTCCAGTGGTCGGAAGTATATCTGGCACAAAGAAAGAGGTTGTGGTTATTAGAGGTAAATCATCCCAACCCCAAGACATCATTGCAGGAGTTCCTCAGGGTAGTATGCTTGAACCAACTGCCTTCAGTTGCTTCATCAATGGCCTTCTTTCCAGCATAAGGTAGGAAGTTGGGATGCATTCTGATTGCACAATGTTCAATTCCATTCACATCTCCTAAGCAAAGGAAGAAGCTCTTGCCTGCATGCATCAAGTCACAGACAACATTCAGGCTTGAGCTGTTAAGTGGCATATAACACGTGTGCCACAGAATTGCTTGGCAATGACCATCTCCAACAAGAGAGTCTAAGCACCTATCCTTGACCTTCAATAGCACTACCCTCACTGATTACCTTACTGTCAACATCATGGGGATCACCATTGACCAAAAGCTCAACTGGACCAGTCCCACAAGAGCAGTCAGAGGCTCGGTATTCTGTGGTGAATGACTCACCTCCTAATACCCCTTGGCCTTTCCACCATCTGCAATGCACAACTGAGGAGCCTGATGGAATATTGGTATTGGTATTGGTTTATTATTGTCACTTATACCGAGGTACAGTGAAAAACTTGTCTTGCATACCGATCGTACAGGTCAATTCATTTCACAGTGTAGTTACACTGAGTTAGTACAGAGTCCATTGAGATAGTACAGGTAAAAACAATAACAGAACACAGAGTAAAATGTCACAGCTACAGAGGAAATGCAGTGCAGAAGACAATAAGGTGCAAGGTCACAACAAGGTAGATTGTGAGGTCAAGACTCCATCTCATCGTATAAGGGAGCCATTCAATAGTCTTATCACAGTGGGATAGAAGCTGTCCTTGAGCCTGGTAGTATGTGCCCTCGGGCTCCTGTATCTTCTGCCTGATAGGAGAGGAGAGAAGAAAGAATGACCCAGGTGCTTGGGGTCTTTGATTATGAATATTCTCTGCTTGTTCCAACAACACTCAGGGATCTCAAGACCATCCAGGACAAAGCAACCAACTTGATTAGCACCCCATCCACCACATAAACATACATTCTCTCTACCACCAGTACACAGTGTCTGCAGTTTGCACCATCTGCAAAATGCTCTTCAATTACTTATCCAGGTTACCGTGATATCACCTCCCAATGTTGTGACCTCTAGGACCAAGAAGGAAAAGGGCAACAGATGCCTGGGGGCACCACCACTTTCAGGTTCCCTTCTAAGTCACACACCATTCTGACTTGGAAATATATCGTTGGCCCTTCATCATGAATTCATCTAAATCCTGGAACTCCTTTCCCAAGAGCACCTTCACCAAAATGACTGCAGCAACTCACCAGCTCCTTCTAAAAGGCAACTAGTGATGGCAATAAATGCTGGCCTTGCTGGTGGTGCCTGGACCATGAAAATGAATTTTTAAAAAACCATAAGAACGTATATGTGACAGTGGTAACCTTTCCCTCCTCAACCTGCTTGACCTATCTACAGACAACAACTGCATCGCCTGCAATAGCTTTCATCATGTAAGTGTTCACTTGGTTTCACTTTTTCCCAGCCAGAAGTTCACATTTAATGTTTGTCTCCTTATCAGTGCTTCATTGCTTCTGGTGTCCCTCAAGGCACAGTCTAAGACCCCTTCGCCTCACTTCAGCCACTTGTTCCCCTGCACTAAAATCACCTGAAATGGCCTACCACATATATTCAAGAAAGCTCACCATCTTCCGAGGGGCACTGAGGAATGGATGATAAATGCTGGCCCTTAATAGTGACATCCATATGATATAAATGAATAAAGGAGAAATCAGTTTCAACAGCACCTCAAACACATGCAGCTCTACCTCACCAGCATCTCTCTCAACCCCTCCACTCTCTCTGAATGGTCAGGCTCCTTTTCCAGCATCCTGTACTGAATAAGTGGAAATTTCCTGCAGCTAACTATTGGGAAAATCCCACCACAGATTTTTTTCCTCTCTCCAATCCATCTATCTCTCTCCATAACAACTGCCTTAGACTAATACACACATTTCAAAGCCTTAATATTATATTTGATGAACTTTGAACTACACATCCATACCTACCACTGAGATTGACTATTTTCACCTCTGCAACACCAGCTGTTTCCAACCTTGCCTCAGCACAAGTGCTGCTGAAACTCTCATCTCTGTTTTTGCTCTCTCTGACTTGGCTATTCCAGTACACTCCCTCACTCTACTGTTCATAATGCTGAGATTATCCATAATGCTGCAACGTATGTTAAAATGTGTACCATTCCAACCCCACCCCAACGCATTGTGAGTAGGTAGACGATTCATTATTGGCAGAATTTTAAATTGGCAAATTTAGTGTTAACTGTTGATACTAGAAAAGTTTGATACTTTTGAGATTAGTAAAAATTCTAATGAAACCATATGTATCAGTTGTATGGAGTATTGTTCATTTGTCCCTGGTGAGAAAATCAAACAGAAATCATGTCCCATATATGTAAATGAGAGCCCTGATCCCTATTTCAGGACTTGTCTATTAAGTAAGCCAGCATTCAATGCCAGAAGATATTAAACTTAAGGTAATATTTAGAGTAAAATCTCAGAAACCTAACAGCATGTCTTAAAGTGTTGCCTGTGAAATAATTTTGCATTCACTGCCTCAAGCCCTCATAAAATCTAGCAGGGCATATGTTCAAGCAGTTACCAACAATTGAAAGGTTTGGCATGCTGATGTATTCAAAAATCCTGACACACAGAATCATTGTAGTACAACCTAGCTGCAAGACCACATACTGACACACAGGATAGACTGCAGGTTTTACTTATGCACATTATTCTGATCTTTCTAGTGCCAAGAATTTGATTTTACGTAATGAAGCAAAGAGTGTGATAGAGGAACGGTAGCCTGTTTTATATCCCTCATGATTTAAAGGAAAGATGTAACTGCCTTTCAACATATTTTCATCCATTTTATGCTATTGCACAAAATCAAACTCAACCTCTCCATGTCGCAATTGCTTCTTTACTTCAGAGTGCATTATAAAAGAGAACAAAAATTACATAATATACAATGTAAGAAAATAGGAGCAGAAATAGGCCACTTGGTCCTTCAAGCCTACTTCACTATTCAATATGATCAAGACTAATCTGCCAGGCTTCATTTCCTCTGCTACGTCACTTCCCCACAGCCCCCAATTCCCTGATCTTCCAAAAATTTATCTAGTTCCTTTTTTAATACATCCAATGATCTAATCTCCAAAACTATCTAGGGAAGAACACTTTAAAGATTTACCACCCTCTATGAGCTGTTTCTATGTACCTCAGTTTTAAATGACCACTCCCTAATCTTGTAACCAGATTCCCTTGCTCGAGGTTCTCCCAATAATGGAAACATCTTGACAAGCAAAAGAGTCCCATAATCCTTCTCATCTTAAGTACCTGTATAAGTTGAATATTTTCTTCAAGTTCTGGGCTCAAACCATCTGACTCATAAGGGTTCCCCATTTTCCACTCCTCATAGCTAATTAAATAACAATACAAGCATAACACAGTGTTGTCTTGATTCTAGCACCTGCTTCGTTTGCTTATTTGTGAACCTGGACCACAAATAGCTATCGCATTGCCCAGAACAAGACACCATCTCATTTTGTTAATTTCTCTCACTGTCATTTCGATACGCTGTTATGTACACCCCTGATAATATAGCTAGTGAAGTTGATAAGATAGCATAGGGTGAGTCAAAGGTACTTGCCTGTTCAGTTGGACTCAACCTATGCTATTGTACTTACCACTTACTTACATAGTTTCAGTGCAAATTACTATGAAGTAGGATATATGGTTATACTTCTGTACCTTCTTAGTGATAAGTGCAGTGTTATCCTTGCTGACCCATGCATCAGTCAGCTGATATTTGTGGTAGCACGTTGGCTGTTTCTGTGGTTCTTCCTATTCTAGCCTGGTAGTTGTGATCTCTGCTGATAGAACATCTAGAAGCAGGTGGTGTTGGTCATTACCGAGCATTGCTTTTCATTGCAGTCCAACTCAGGCAACTGTTATTCTTCCTAGCGTGCTATCTTTCACATTATGACATATTAAAATGCTTTAAAACTGATCATTATCGTTAACTTTAATTTTCAGTTTGTATTCGGATATGAAGTAGCTCTGGGAGCTCCCTGAAAAAGATAATTCCATAAAAGCTTTTTTTATCCATTTGATGTTTACTGTATGCTGATTTGAAGAAGTCTTGTAAATAACTCAATCACAGATGGATTTTGAAAATTTTGGAGCTATTAATTTTAATGGTTTCAAAAATAAGTTGAATAAATACAAGCAGAATAAGTTCATTTTGGGAAAACCAACACTAAATAAAGAAGGAAATGCTATTCACCTCAACTACTCCCTGCTCCCGTGACAGCAAATTCTACTGTCTCACCAGTCTTTGGTAAAGAGGTTTCATCTAAATTCACTTTTTGATTTCTTCATGACTGACCTAAGTTGGTGACCTCTAGGTTTTCCTTTTGTTACAATTGTGGCCAACAAATTCAATTGCATAATGCAGGTATTCTACGTGCCATGCAATTTGTAAAGAAGTGTAAAAGCAGTCAATAAATTTACCCAATACACCCACATTAGCCTGCATAGCATGCTAATGTTGGTGTGTTGGGCATGTACAAAAGAGCCATTGGCATGCAGCAATGGTGTCAAGTATTATGCAGTGCACAACTGACATCATTGTAGCAACAATGTTGGACCAGACGTATGTGTCTGGGAGACTGTAGGGGTGAGTGAGCTTTACCAAAAGAGTAGACATTAGTGATCAGAGAATTGGTGAAGAAAAGATTCTGTCATTTTCTGAAGCAAAAGTCCTTACCTGCATCACTGTTGAAGGAGTCTACTGTGGAAAACAATGATGGATTCTTCTCCATCAATGGATCAATGGATCAGTTGTATGCAGATTTTGCGAGTAAGGTCTTTTACTGTATATGCCTAGTGTGCAATGAGAGGAATAGTGACCATAACAATTCTTGCCCTGGGTGTTTCTATCTATTATCACAATTTGATCATGCAGTAAAGAAGCAGAACTTCTATTCCCTTGACTATCCTGCTGCCCTGCCACAAAGTCAGTCTATTCAGTTCTACCTAAAAGCTCCCGTCTTGCCAATAAATAGTGCTGAAACGTTCATGTTTCTCTCACAACTCCAGAAACATGTATACAGCCACCCCAAAGTCCAGTGAATCATACTACTTACACGCAATGTTTGCACATTGTGAACAGAAGAAAGTCACAGCCCCACAGTTCCAAATGGAACAGATCCGAGTCACATGCAAAGCAGAGGCATTTCTATGAACAAAACCGTCTCTAGCACACCCCATCTCAGTCTATGCCATCAAAACTTTTCTTCAATTTTGAAGACCTCTTTTTGTTTCTTTTTCAGGCTCACCTCTTTAAGGGAAGAGGGCTGGGTCATTCATCCTCTCCTGATAAGTATACTATTACAATTCTGGTGCTACCCTTCTCTTTTATTCATGAGATATCTAATTTGGTAGCATTTATTAACCATCCCTAATTCCCCTGAACTCCCTGCCTTATTGGTCTATAGGGGTCAACCATTTGCACACTTTCAAATGCCTCTTCATCCTATTTATGCTGCAGCTGCCAGATCTAACCACATTTAGCATGACTTCTCTACTTTTAAATTCTATCCCTCTAGAAATAAATCCTAATGCTTAGTTTGCTCTCTATGGGCTTGGATTTGGCCTCATTAACTTGTGTTGCTGCTTTTAGTAATTTTGTAAAATTTTAATCCTAGATCCCTCAGCTTCTCTGACTGATTTATATCCTTATTTTGCAATATGTGGCATCTGTATATTTTTTAATCAAAGTGTTCTTCCTCACATTTAAATGTGCTGAATTCATCCATCAATTACATATGATTCTGGAAGTTTATTAATGTCTTATTTGCAGTCTTCCTCTGTATTAACTAGCTCAGGCCCAAATTTAATGACATTTGCAAATTTTGAAGTTGTGATTTTGACTCCAAAATCTAAATTGTAAATGTAAACTGTAAACAATTATATATATAAATCATTGTGGCTCAGCCAGATGATATTCAAAATTTCCCATTCATACATACTGATAAACTGCAGTAAAACAAACCCTTAATGTGGATAGATGCCATGTTTTCTGTTAATTGGACATTATTCAAAACCAATGTTTGCTCATAAATCAAATTAGCTCTGGCATTACATTCTAATGGAAGTGCAATTGTACATAGAAGACAGTCAAAATTGCAGAATATCAATGGTGAAAACAAGTGTTTTGGAACCCGGCATTGAGATCCTGAAATTCCATGCCATAATCTCAGCAATTCTGCAGTGATGAATCTCTCTTTTCATTAGCCAGCCAGATCCTTGCAACCTCCATCTTCCTTTCATCTCTCCAAACCTCCTCAGTCCTACACTCTGAATCCCTCATCATTCAACATTTTTTTCGTAAACCAGTGAGCATCAAATTGGGCAACAATGAGGCAGATAACACTGCATGTTTAACTCACAGAAACAATTCAGAACTTGTCAAGTTTCCACCCCCACTGAAACATACTGCATGACTTAATGGAATTATCAATTACTTGCTGGTTTGTTGGTGACTGATTTGTAAAAGTTCTATTGTCAGGGTATACATGTTCATGTTTGTATTCTGTGTCATAGATTCTGAAGTCCACAGAGAAATATGTTAGAAGATAGAATTTTATCCTATCTTCCCAATTGTTTTTCAGGCAACAGCCAATACTCAGTGTTCCCAGAATTAGGAACCCTATTATTCGCTGCCATGAGTAGCTCAATCACATCATTACTGACCAAGCTTCTGATTCTTAATGAACATAGCTGCCAGATGGGATATGCAGCAAGGGGTCAGTGGTGGCACAAGAGGCGACTCGGACATATCTTCACATCGGTGGAGGGAGTAAACAACATTTATTCCCTCTCCTGCATTTCTCCTCTCTACAACAGCATATTCAGCTACTCTCCTGAGACAGCATGGAGAGAGTTTTTCAAGCACTGACTTGCTTTCCAGTCAATGGCAGCAGTAAGCTCTTCCTAGAGGACCTGAATGGAATCACCAAGATCTCACTTTAGCACATGAATGTGTGTGTACTAAACACCATGGCTCGACTTTCCCCATTTTTGGATAACTTCACGTTATTTTTATGATGCAAGTGGGCACTACCATGCTGTGCAGCTGACGTTTACCGCACCAGTGAATTCCATTATTTGCGCATTTATTCTTTCATCATTAAAAATGCTTTGTGCCTTATCTGTTTGAGACTATATTGTCCTAAAATACATGTATGCAGGTACAAATGTTAATTTTTCTAATATAAAATATACTTAGAAGTGCAGAATATAAAATGGTTGCAAAGCAATTACAGATAAATTGTATTGCTCTATCCAGGGAAGTAAAGTTCCTACAAGGCAAATTTGTGTAAAAACAGAATGGATTTTATGCTATTCACTTGTCGCTAGCAAACACAGCACTTAATGTCCATTCCTAGTTCCACATCATTTGCATTCTTCAACCACCACAGTCCATTTTTTGAACACATGCCCATAAATGTGTTGATGGAGGGTCTCAGGATATTGACCAAGCTGTGTTGAAGGAACGGCAATGGTATGTGACTTGGACCAGTACTAGCAGCTGATGCATTTCAACCCACCTTTGTTCTTGGTGGTTGAAGTCTCATGTTTGAGAGATGCTGCTGAAAGTGCCTTGGCATTAGTCATTGCAATTAGTAGATGTTGTAAACCTCATCCTGAGTGGAAGGGGTCAATGTTTAAGTTGGAGGTTGTGCTGCTAAATCAGCATCCCGAATGGTGTCCAGCTTCTTGTGTGCTGCTGGAGTGGAAGTGATCCTGGCAAATGAAGACTATTCCATCACAATTCTCATTTATGCCTTGTGGAATACTCAACAATAAATCTGATCTTGAGGCCACAACATTTCCAAATATTTTCTTAGTCCTTCAAAGGCCTTTCTTAATTTACTAAAACAGGATTGATGTTTGTAGGAATCAAATTTTTCCAGAAATCAAGGTATTAGGAATGAGAAAAACAAATTTAGAAAATCAATTTTACTTCTTCCACTGGCAATGCAAAGTCTGTGCCATCAGCGGTTTTCTCAAAGTATCCTAAACAAAATACATAATACTGCATATGCAGAATTAAAATTCTTTCTTGACTTTCAAGATCAAATAAAATTCCACCATATTAATCGAACATAAAAATCTGATCTATTGAATTTGATTAGATTCCCTTGTGCCAACAATGTGGAAAGAATAATAATTCACCCCCAGTCAAATCATCTGTCTGCAGAGACATAAAATTCAATCCCATTCTTTATCAGCTATTAACTAATAAATAAATTCACAACTTTTGCTTAGAGTCTATTCCACACAATCCATTATTTCAATGTAAAAATTTAATGCTTTCTAACCTGCATCTTCACATTGATTTTCCTCAATTTTCATAACCTTTTTTATGCCTTTCATTTTAGTCCACTTTGTGGAGCCAAAGGAGCAAAAACACTTCTTCAAGCTTTTCAAGAAATATTTAGGCCATCTTACTACCCTAAACTCTAGGAGCAACCAAAATCCCATCACCATGATCATATCTGGTTTAAACATCCATGAATGATTCCAGGAGATCTTTCCACTGGGATTCTGGTTGCAACATCTTAATGTTGGATTCCCACTCCCACTTGCTGATCAGCACTAGATTTGCTTAGACACAGGCAGGATCTGCCTAGCCACTCCAATGGTTTCCCTAGAGTTACTCTCCACTTGGAGTGGAGAGTGTACATTCCTATCCACCACCCATCACCTCCTCCCACCATACTTCAAAATCAAGGCCATTAATTTTACTCCAGTCTCCTCTGTTACTTGTTTGTGGTCCATTATAATGAACAAGAAAAGCACAGCTGTTTTATCTCTTTACTGGAGTTGACCTGCTTCATTTTCTACCCTTAAGTATATTTGATTCAAATTATTTGATCCATTTTCTTCCACTCTAAATGTGCCTGTCATAATTTTAAAAGCCTTGAATTGCGATTGCTCTTGACATATTACCCAATTAAAAATAAATTCAAAACCTCATTGTAGATTTCCTCTAAACTTAAAATTGTATCTTGTGATTTAATAGCATCTCTAACATCAGAATTATTTCAGTTTATAAAAATTTACTTTAATTCACAATCAAATAAAGCTGATGTGTATCTAGCCATCTAACACACCTTCCCATGAATAATCAATAATAATTGTCAAAGTGTTACTTATCCACCTTTGTTAATGGATAGCATTTCAGCTCAGAATCATTTCAAAAAGAATATCAATTTACCCATTTATCTTATATCTATTTGATTGCTCAAACACCATTAAGTGCTGAAATACATAAATGTTCCCATTTTGCAACAGCTGTGTTATAATACCAAGCAGCTACAAATTAGGAATCTGATTGTGTTGCCCAACAATATGCTTCAATGCATTTCTCAGATCAGCACACAGCCACATTTCTGTTTCCTGCTTTTCTTTTTATATGATAATTAAGCACCTGCTAAAATTTTATGTTGAGGTACCATCAAAATATACAAACATTTTGATGCAGAGAATGCTTGATTAATATACAGTATCAGTATATTTTGATTGTATTTTATCAGGCATTGATACATACATCCACAGAACAAAATATTAGCTGGATCTAGAAGAAATTATTATCTGTCAAACAACTTTACGTCAAAATCTTATGATCCTGGCCTTTGTCATTACCCAGCTATGGTCCTCTGGATAGGGAAACATTTTAATCACTAAAATAAAGGGAATAACAATTTACAAAATCAAGGTAAATAGAAGATCTGGAAGATCTGCTATTACTTCCTGGCTATATACGATGGTACCAGGCAACCCCATTGCACACACAGGCAATCTGCACTCCACCTTTATGGACCCCTATGAACAGTCTCAGTAGTAGGAGACTTGAATAACACTCTGCCATCATAGTTCAGGAAGTCAGACACTTTGACATCAACATTACCACAAGACAGGTAGGAGATGCTTAGTTCAAAGAATGAGTGATGGGTACACCTTCGTCTGGAGAGGCAAACCAGAAGAGGAATGTCATCTTCGAGGAGTGAGTTTCACCATCAAGAATGAGCTAATCTGGGATCTCAGCAATTCCAGTTGCAAAATTCATGAGAGTCTTATCACCATTTGGCTCACTCTAAAACAGAGCCTAAATACTAAGGACACCAATGCATACCTGAAGCTTCAGATGGAGCCAAGGAGGATTTCTAATCCAACCTTTCAAAATATCCTGGTTCGTATCCCAAAGAGAGACAAATTCATAATCTTTGGTGTGGGAAGAGATGCAACACCATGGCAAGGCATGATCAACAAGGAAGGAGTACAGAACATTAACTTCAACGTCGTTCTTGCGACAATGACTTTGTCATAACCAGTGCACTATTTCATTAAAAGTCAAGGACAAAACCTCATTTGCCATGCCCTGGTCCAATCACTGGCACCTAAATATCACATCATTGCCCAAGCAAAGGACAGCAAACATGGTCACATCACCCATACTTGCTGGACTGACCACCGCTTAATCTGCTGTATGGTCTGTCAGCCTGGTCTCAAAACATCAGCATCAACAAAGTCCTTTCCCAAGGAGATCAATGTCAAAGCCCTCAAGGATCCCACAGAGGTAGTTCCTCTCAGACCATGCCTCACACACAACCTGCCAACTCCCAGCCAACAAGAGCCACAAAGTGTCTACAGTATATGCATACTCCTGAAGCAACACCTGTGAAAAGACTCTTGGCTTCTCTACCAAGAAGAACCAAGAATAGTTTGATGAGTGATGAGGAGATCGAAGCACTAATTAATCACATGAATACGATGTTCCTGGATGGAAAACTCCACCATTCTACAAGGGGGAGAAAAAACAACTCTGTTGGCACCTGAAGACAGAGGTCCAGCAGAAAACCCATGAGCTAAGGAACAGAGATAGTGGGAGAAAAGCAGACAGGCAGCTCAGCAATTTACTGTTTGCCGTGACAGGTGTGGTTTTGTCAACATTGTCAGGATCATCTAGGGCCAAAACGTTCAAGGCACCACCCTGCTCTGAGAGCCAGGAATAGAGACTGCAACCAGAACTTATCCAAACTTATTTACAGGACGGAGAGGAATGTCAAGGCCTGCTGGAAAGAACACCCACAAACTCCTCAAGTGTGGCACCAACCTTGATGTAAGCGTTCTTGACTCCGTTCAACAGCAGACTATTTAGTCCAGTCTTGCTGCCACTGCTTGCTAACAAAAAGTCAAAAAGGCCACATCCAAGCCAAAAAAAACAAAAATGCCCCAAGAGGTTTCCCCGATGAAGTTCTAAAACTTGATGATAAAGAGGTTCTGTCACAATATACCAGGGACTTCAGAGATGCCATAATTGTGACATCTTGAAAAAAAGGGAGATGCTCACTGTGATAACTACAGAGGAGTTTCCCTGATACCTGCCACAGTGAAAGTCATCACCAAGGTCCTCTTCAACCACTTCTTGCCAATGGCTGAAAACCTGCTCCCTGAATCATAATGTGAATTCCATCCATCTAGGAGCAAATGGACAGGATCTTCACCACATGGCAAATCCAAGTGAAATACAGGGAGCAGCACCAATACATGATCTCTTGGATCTCATTAAAGCCTTTGACTTCATCAACTGGAAAGGGCTGTGAACACTCTCCTCAAGTTTGGTTGCCCATGAACATTCAGCTATATCTTATGCTTGTTTCATGAAGGAATGCAAGCCATGATCCAGATCAACAAGTTTACCACAGAGCCAACCTCAGTGAAGACTGGCGCCAAACAAGACTGCTTCCTTAGCCCAACATCACAACATCATTTTCAGTCTTTCTCACTGCTATATTGCACCTCACCTCTAAAAAATTTACAGCGGGAATGAAGCTAATCTTCACAACCAATGGAAAATTCCAATGTACACTCTGAATCAAGGTCAGCCAAAACTCAAAAGTGAACAATCCTTGTGTTTGTGCACAATCAGAAGCCAAGCTCCAAGCCGTTGTCAACTTGTTCACTGAAGCATACTGGACATTGGGGTCTGCACTCAACATCAGAAGCCATCAACTCTGAGGCAATGGAAATGCCACATGTAGAACTACCTGCAGGGAGGAGCCTTTGATGGTTTCTAAACTTAGAAACATAGAAACATAGAAAACTTACAGCACAATTCAGGGCCTTCAGCCCACAAAGCTGTGCCGAACATGTCCCTACCTTAGAAATTACTAGGCTTACCTATAGCCCTCTATTTTACTCAGCTCCATGTACCTATCCAAAAGTCTCATGAAAGACCCTATCGTATCCGCTTCCATCACCATTGCCGATAGACCATTCCATGCATTCACCACTCTCTGAGTAAAAAACTTACCCCTGACATCTCCTCTATACCTACTCCCCAGCACCTTAAATCTGTGTCCTCTTGTGGCAACCATTTCAGCTCTGGAGAAAAGCCTCTGACTACCTACCCGATCAATGCCTCTCATCATCTTATATACCTCTATCAGGTCCCCCCTCATCCTCCTTCGCTCCAAGGAGAAAAGGCCGAGTTCCCTCAACCTGTTTTCATAAGGCATGCTCCGCAATCCAGGCAGCATCCTTGTAAATTTCCTCTGCACCCTTTCTATGTCTTCCACATCCTTCCTGTAGTGAGGCGACCAGAAGTGAGCACAGTGCTCCAAGTGGGGTCTGACCAGGGTCCTATATAGCTGCAACAATAATTCTCGGCTCCTAAATTCAATTCCCCAATTGGTGAAGGACAATACACCATATGCCCTCTTAACCAGTCAACCTGTGCAGCTGCTTTGAGCGTCCTATGGACTTGGACCCCAAGACCCCTCTGATCCTCCACACTGCCAAGAGTCCTACCATTAATACTGTACTCTGCCATCATATTTGACCTACCAAAATGAACCACTTCACACATCTGGATTGAGCTGCATCTGCCACTTCTCAGCCCAACATTGCATCCCATCTATGTCCCGCTGTAACCTCTGACAGTCCTCTATACTATCCATTACACATCCAACCTTTGTGTCATCCGCAAGCTTACTAACCCATCCCTCCACTTCCTCATCCAGGTTGTTTATAAAAATCACAAAGAGTAAGGGTCCCAGAACAGATCCCTGAGGTAAACCACTGGTCACCGACCTCCATGCAGAATACGACCCTTCAACAACCACTCTTTGCCTTCTGTGGGCCAGCCAGTTCTGAATCCACACTGCAATGTCCCCTTGGATCCCAGGCCTCCTTACTTTCTCAATAAGCCTTGCATGGGGTACCTTATCAAACGCCTTGCTGAAATCCATATACACTACATCCACTGCTCTCCCTTCATCGATGTGTTTAGTCACATCCTCAAAAAAGTCAATCAGGCTTGTAAGGCAGGACCTGCCCTTCGCAAAGCCATGCTGACTATTCCTAATCATATTATACCTCTCCAAGTGTTCATAATGCAGACTTAATGCAGGTTCCCTTCAGGATCACTAGTGCTGGACCTTGCCCTAAATCTACCCCACCCAATCACTCAAGCATGACCCTGATCTCTCTCCATCAGCTGTTTGTGACTCCTTCCTCCACATACCCACAATTCCCCAAGCTAACCTTTGAGGTTCAGGTTGCACACCACCACCACCCAATTAGTCTGAAGATCCAAGATCCAACCACCCCTTCCCCCTTCTTGGGCATTGCTCACCCTCCAACCCACAAGTTACTAGACTTCATAAAGAATGGGAAAGCAAACAGAGCAAAGGCCTTTGTGTGTGCGAAATGTGCAAGGTCCAATCCATTGCACACAGTGCCTTGAGCCTCATGCAGCAGTGGGAAGTGGGGAGCATACACACAAAACACATTTTGTCCCACTGCACATAAACATCTGAGGTATGGAACTAGTTGTAGAGCTTTTAATCTTAAAGATGAATGCTAAAAATTTAGATGCATAATACAGATATAATTTCCAGTGTTATTTATTGCTGTAATGTGTGCTACCTCATCATCTGTTCAATTAATTACTGAGTAATCTCATGCTGTCTTTTTATTAGTGGACAAGCTCATCAATTACCATTAGTTTGGACATTTCCTTGGAGCTGCTCTCTCTACCAACATCACTTCACAGGAAACAGGGACTCTGCCACACTTCAGATGAAGTAACATTGTTAGAAAGGGTTTAAACTAGTTTGCAAGGGGGATGGGAATCAAAGGGGTAGGTCAGAGGAAGAAGTGGATGTCGAAAAATCAGATCTAGCATGTTAGAGAGGCTTTGAGGAAGGAGAAGCAGAGGACAGGGTATAAAGGTAGCAAGGTGGATGGGCTAAAGTGCATTTACTTAAATGCAAGTAGTATCAGGAATAAGGGTGATGAACTGAGAGCTTGGATAAGTACATGGGACTATGATATTGTGGTTCTTGCAGAGACTTGGCTGTCACCAGGGCAGGAATGGATATTGAATATTCCTGGATTTCAGTGGGGGATGGGGGGGGGGAGAAGAGGAGGAGGGGTGGCGTTACTGGTCAGGGAACTACTACAGCTGCAGAATGGGTGGATAATGTAGTAGGATCCTCTCTAGAGTCAGTATAGGTGGAAGTTAGGAACAAAAAAGGAGCAGTTACTCTACTGGGAGTATTCTATAGGCCCCCCAGTAGCAGCAGGGATACTGAGGAGCAGATTGGGAGGAAGGTTTTGAAAAGGTGCAATAACAGGTTTGTTATCATGGGAGACGTCAACTTCCCAAATTTTGATTGGCACCTGCTTAGTGTCAAAGGTTTATACAGGACAGAGTTTGTTAAGTGTGTCCAGGACGGATTCCTGTTGACAGGCCGAATAGAGGGAATGCCATACTAGATCTGGTATTAGGTAATGAACCAGGTCAGGTGACAGATCTCTCGGTGGGTGAGTATTTGGGGGACAGTGACCACTGCTCCCTAACCTTTAGCATTGTCATAGACAAGGATAGGAGCAAAGAGGATGGGAAGATATTTAACTAGGGAAGGGAAAATTATGAGGCTATAAGGCTAGAACTTGAGAGTGTAAATTGGGATGACATTTTTGAAGGGAAATGTACTATGGAGATGTGGTTGTTGTTCAGGGATCTCTTGCAGGATGTTAGGGATGAAATTGTCCCGGTGAGGCAGAGAAAGAATGGCAGGGTGAAGGAATCATGGGTGACAAGAGAGGTGGAACAACTAGTTAGGAAGAAGAAGGCAGCATACATAAGGTATAAGCAGCAAGGATCAGATAGGGCTCATGAGGAATATAGAGTAGCAAGGAAGGAACTTAAGAAGGTGCTGAGGAGAGCAAGAAGGGGATATGAAAAGGCTTTGGTGAGTAAGGCTACGGAGAACCCCAAGGCTTTTTTCACGTACGTGAAGAGCAGAAGCATGACGAGAGTAAAGGTAGGACCGATTAGAGACAAAGGTGGGAAGATATACCTGGAAGCTGTGGAAGTGGGTGAGGTTCTCAATGAATACTTCTCTTCAGTATTCACCAAAGAGAAGGGCCTTGATGACACTGAGGACAGTATTGGTAAGGTTAATGTTCTAGAGCATGTAGATATCAAGAGAGAGGACGTGTTGGCGCTGTTAGAAAATATTAGGACAGATAAGTCCCCGGGGCCTGACGGAATATTCCCCAGACTTCTCCGTGAGGCGAGGGAGGAGATTGCTGAACCATTGGCTAGAGTCTTTAAGTCCTCATTGTCCACGGGAAAGGTACCAGAGGATTGGAGGGTGGCAAATGTTGTCCCCTTATTCAAAAAAGGTAGTAGGGATAGTCCAGGGAATTACAGACCAGTGAACCTTACGCCTGTGGTGGGCAAGCTGTTGGAAAGGATTTTAAGAGATAGGATCTATGAGCATTTAGAGAATCATGGACTGATTAGGGACAGCCAGCATGGCTTTGTGAAGGGAAGATCTTGCCTCACAAGCCTGATAGGATTCTTTGAGGAGGTGACCAGGAATATTGATGAGGGCAGTGCAGTAGATGTGGTCTACATGGATTTTAGTAAGGCGTTTGAAAAGGTTCCACATGGTAGGCTTCTTCAGAAGGTCAGAGGGCATGGGATCCAGGGAGGCTTGGCCGTGTGGATTCAGAATTGGCTTGCCTGTAGAAAGCAGACGGTTGTGGTGGATGGAGTGCATTCAGATTGGAGGGCTGTGACTAATTGTGTCCCAGAAGGATCAGTTCTGAGACCTCTACTTTTCGTGATATTTATTAATGACTTGGATGAGGGGGTAGAAGGGTGGTTAGCAAGTTTGCAGATGACACAAAGATCGGTGGTGTTGTGAATAGTGTGGAGGGCTGTCGAAGCTTGCAGAGGGATATTGATAGGATGCAGAGCTGGGCTGAGAGGTGGCAGATGGAGTTCAATCCTGAGAAGTGTGAGGTGGTACACTTTGGAAGGACAAACTCCAAGGCGGAGTACAATGTAAATGGCAGGATTCTGGGCAGTGTAGAGGAGCAGAGGGATCTGAGGGTTCATATCCACAGATCACTGAAAGTTGCCTCACAGGTGGATAGGGTAGTTAAGAAAGCTTATGGGATGTTAGTTTTCATAAGTCGTGGGATCGAGTTTACGAGCCGCGAGGTAATGATGCAGCTCTACAAAACGCTGGTTAGACCACACTTGGAGTACTGTGTTCAGTTGTGGTTGCCTCATTATAGGAAGGATGTGGAAGCTTTGGAAAGGGTGCAGAGGAGATTTACCAGGATGCTGCCTGGATTGGAGAGTATGGATTATGAGGAGAGACTAAGGGAGCTAAGGCTTTACTCTTTGGAGATAATGAGGATGAGGGGAGACATGATAGAGGTATACAAAATATTAAGAGGATTAGATAGAGTAGACAGCCAGCGCCTCTTTCCCAGGGCACCAATGCTCAATACAAGAGGGCATGGCTTTAAATTAATGGGTGGGAAGTTCAAGGGAGATGTCAGAGGGAGGTTTTTCACCCAGAGAGTGATCGATGCATGGAATGTGCTGCCTGGGGTAGTGGTGGAGACTGATATGTTGGTCAAGTTCAAGAGATTGTTAGATAAACATATGGAGGAATTTAAAATAGGGTGATATGTGGGAGGAAGGGGTTAGGTAGTCTTAGGCATGGCTTAGAGGTTGGAACAACATGGTGGGCTGAAGGGCCTGTATTGTGCTATATTGTTCTATGGTTCTATGGTTCTATGGAAAGAGGAGCAACTCTAAAGAAATTCACAGGCAGATGTATAAATGTTTGATCTACTTTAATGTTAAAATCTGGATTACTGCCACTATGTGATACGTAAAGTATAATGGATTTAGACTCCTTTTCAATTCAGTGCTTGAGGTGAAGTAAATTCCCCATTAATAATTACTAAGAGGGGCACTCCTTTCACAAGATTTTACTGGTAAAATATTCAAGATTTCTCTCTGAAATTATATGTCCCATAATGCATTAGAGAGCTGTTTTGTGTAAGCTTTGCATCTATTTGGATAAGAGTGACTAGGAATGAATAAAGCAAGCTGATTTACAATTGATTTTTTCTCTTTACATGCACGTGAGTGACAAAACACAACACTCCCACTCACCAATGTCATACCCTATTTGTTCCACAGTCACGTGGGTCAAAACAAAATGCTCTGCTGATAACTTATGAAATAGCAGCCTTCTAGCAGTTAAAGTTACTCATGGTGCTCTGGAGCTGTTTTTAAAGCACTTCAGCCAATGAGTGGGAGTGTGTACTGCAGAGTGGTTGACGCAGTACCCATTTTTGAAAAGGATGCCAGAGATATTTTGATTACAGACAGACCAGTTGGTTTGACAACAGAACTGAGAAAGCTCTGTGCTTAAAAACTGGAGTTCACCTTTATTTGGTGCATTCAGCAAATGCTGTGTTCAGAATGAGCACTCAATTTAGTGAACCCCAAAAAATGATGGAACAGGAAAAATTTACTTTTAAAAGATGGTTAAAGCAGTTTGCACTCTTGATTCCTTTGACAACTGAGACCCATGAAGTCCCTGACAACAGCTGCCTGCAGAGATGACAGGTGCTGCGTCTTTGCTATCAGGAATCATGGGAAGCAGGTCTCCACCTTTAAGAACTCTCTACATCGCAACCATAACACCGCAACATAAATGGCTTTCATTCAAGTGAGGGACAATGCAGGGAGAGGAACAGGCGATCAGAGTGTGTGTGGCCACAGTTGTTTGTTCAGATTGGGTCCTGTTCAACAAGGAGCTCAAAACCACTGTGAGGAAAATGGTTGGTTTTCTGCAATGATCACAAAACATATCGCTGCTGTGCGTAGCTACTATGAGTACTATGAGACCCAGCAATGATGCGGGAAATATGCAGAATATTAAAAACTCAGGCAGATGTGAACAGCTACACTTGAATGTCCCAATGGGAAACCATTTATTCATGTCTCCTAGCTGTCTTGCTATGTGATGTACTCTTTGTGTTACTGGGAGTTAAAAATTAAGTTCGTAGGTTGCACATTATTGTGCTGATTTCTGGTAATAAGGCAGAGATGAGTTTTACTTATTGATGACGTCATGATATTCGTGCTTTACTCTGAATCATGCCAGAGATGCCTGATCTAGTTTCATGTTGAGTGAGATTTCAACAGGAAAAGTCATTTTCATGTTAAAATGTCTGTAAAATGGCTTTTATGTGTGTGTCTTTTCCATAAAAGTAGGTGCAAGTATGTAAAATTTCTAAGTGTTTCTTTATAGTTGAGAGTAGCAAGATGTTTGTCAAACATCAGAATTGTTTAAGGAGGTATCATGTCTTGTCAATGAGCGAAATGCAATGGATGCAGTGTGCATAGGCTTTAGGGAGTGTTGATGATACCACATAAGATTTCCAGAGGGAATTAAGAGGTATTGAATTTACAGGAGGATAATAAACTAGATGAAAAGTTGATTAAATTAATGACAATATCTTAGTGCTTGGGAGTTGTGAGTAGCATTTCATGTAGTTCAATTCTGGAGAACCCTCTGTTGTCTGTAAATACCTTGGATATCGCCTGGATGGACTGGTATTGAACTTTGAAGATGAGGTTTAGATAATTGTTTAGAAGGTGAAAGGAACTACAACAGAATATTAAAATGTTAGGGAAGTAGACTAAATAATGACAGATAAAAATTCAATATCAATAAATGCAGAAAACATGACAGAAAACATGTCAGCAGTGAATTCAAGTCATCCTGCTCCAATAGAAGAACAGAACGATTCAGTCGTGTGGCTTCAGGTAAATATTAAAACCAATTGATATGGTAATGAAAATGAATTTATCAAAAGATGGATAGATTGCAAAATCAAAGAGAAAACGATAAGCTATTAAAATCTTAATAAAATCTCAAGTGTTGTGTGAAAAAGTTCTTTTGGAATCTTAAAGATGGAGGACTCTGGACACAGGCTTTGGATTTTAAAAGTAGTTTAATCACAAAGGCAAACGCGGAGACAGAATGAATGGGAACGGATGCACACTCGCACACACACGCAGGAGACCATGAATGCAAGGGGGAATCACAATGAGGATGAGATACACACACACACTCACACAAACACACAATAAACAAGGTACAGCTTATCAAGGAATAAACACTTCAATGCCTGAATACCCTGGCCCAAACAAGCATTGGCCCTAACACTCCCTGCAATCTGACTAAGACGCTCCCAAACCACATGGTGGTGCACACTCTTACCAGTGGTCTCTACAGCATTGTATCACTATTCCTGCGGAAGTCGAAAGAGGAAGGGCCAGGGGAGCGCAACACTCTTTATAGTGCTGGGAGGCTGGGTGGAGCCCAGCCAGGTAATTTAGAGTGGCCAATGACTTGGAGGGGAAGGGGGTCAAGGACGAAGGTGCCTGCCAAGGCCAATGGTCAGGCAGGTTCAGGAACAAAGGTGCTCTCCAAGTCCAATCCCTATGCCCACACCTGATGGGTGGGGTGGAGCCAAACCTTGATTGACAGTGGTGTCACTTCCAATCCAATAAGCAATGCTGTCCTCTGACCAGGGGGATCAGTATTGTTACTGTCTCGTGACAGCCATGTGTTCTCATACTACACTCAGTGAGAGTACTGGGAAGAATATGGGTCTCCATACATAGGAAGGATATTGAAATTCATCAGAGCCTAAAGAAGCATAGTAATTGATTGTTGAATAGTGCATTGACAAATGTTTTGATCATGAGCCTGTCACTTACAAATTCAGTAAAGCCCTGTGCACAAGACTTAGAGAATTATTGAATCAGCTTTACGCTGGCAAAAGCCTTTCCTTGGTGCTGCATCAATACAGAGCTTGTGTGGGAAAACAGGTCCAATCCACCTGGGGTTGGGTCTGAGGATTGGTGAGGGAGCAAAGCAATCAATCAGGGGAGAGATCAGGTTAGAATCAGGGTAGGGTTGGATGTTGGAGCATGATGAAGCAGGAGTTTTTGGTTGTTGGTCTGTAGAGTTGTTTGTTGTTGGGAGCTGGCGATTGGTGGCCTGAGGATTAGGGCCAATGAATTGGGGCCCTGTAGTTGGCAGGCTGGGGAGATGGGAGGCAGTAAACTGCTTTCTTTATCAGCTGCAGTCTTTCTGATGAAGGAAGTTCCACTGGGTAGAGAGTTCCAGCATTTAAATCCAGTGACAATGAAATTTAATATTCTTTCATGCAAACAACACTCACGATAGACCCGTTTTAAACATATACCCCAGCAGTTTTAGAAAAAAGCTGTCAGTCTCTCTACTATGCTATATTGGTTACCTAGTGCATGCAATTGGGGACAAATTTTAACCCCATCTTTTAAACTCTAGGTAGCTTCATCTGCATGACGTTAGAGAAAAAAGTAGCCAACAGTGGAACTTATTGAAAGATGCTGCACAATCTATGTCAGTATTCAACAACTTCTTATGCTGTTTTCTATTTGTAGAAAAGTCTTCCAGAAATAAATATGGTTCACTTTGCATTGCATTATCTAATACAGAACAAAACCCCAGAGATCCACAATGCACCAGATTTATTTCCCTCATTGTACTGGATTAAATGATACAAGGTGCAGTGTCAATTGGATGTTTCAATTGGATTCAGAATCAATGAAGTAAAAATGAATGACCTGGCCAGGCCTTCAGATCCTAATGTCTAACCAGTGAGCTTAGGTTAAATATGCATGTATATATACAGTATATTGTATATTAGCTGTATTACAGATCAAGCTTGGCTTGAATGTTCCACTACTCGCCTCAAAGATTTGGTTCATGCAGGATGATTGGGCATTTGAAGCAGTTACTAAAAGGCACCTGGCTCCATTCAATTCTTGAAGAGATGAAAGAAACATATTTGAAATTACAGCAGAACTTTTATATGGTCTTATAGCTTACTTCCTTCCATGGAGAGAACTATTTTTTCTACCTTACCAACAAAGGTTGTGAGTTGGATTTGGAGAGTGAATTTTTATTGTATGTGATACTGA
The DNA here is from genome assembly GCF_009764475.1 of Pristis pectinata. NCBI lineage: Eukaryota > Metazoa > Chordata > Chondrichthyes > Rhinopristiformes > Pristidae > Pristis > Pristis pectinata. Next base: position 63,198,452 of record NC_067413.1, read on the forward strand.
AACTACAGATAGAATAGTAACAGCAGAATCCACAAGTTACTATGGTTACAGTTGGTGCTGATGATCAGGGCTCAACTGTGGGAGGTTTTTTTTCTCTACAGCCAATGGATTAAATTATATGTCCTATGTAAGTTAACCTTGAATCTGATGTACATGAAAGTGGTAGATATAAAGTGAATGCCTATACTTAAGGTGAATTTGGTAATTAAAAATAAGTTTTAGAAATTAATTTTGAATTATCTTCATTTGACTTTAACTGAGCAGGTGTCAGTTAACTGAGGTGTGAGTTATTGGACATGACCCAACCTAGGCGACTGCAGGAGTGACTGAGGTAACCCTTAAGTTCAGATTTTTTTCCCTTATTCATGGTAATCAACTCCCAAACCAATTCCAGAGCCCAGCGCTTTACGGACACCAGCCTCCCCTCCTTGGACTCTGTCTTTACCTCTCTCTGTCTTGGTGAAGCAGCAAGCATAACCTGGGACATTCTCTCTTCTCTCCTCTGCCATCGGGTAGAAGATACAGGAGCTTGAAGGCACATACCACCAGACTTAAGGACAGCTTCTACCCCACTGTGATAAGACTATTGAACTGTTCCCTTATACAATGAGATGGACTATGACCTCACGATCTACCTTGTTGTGACCTTGCACCTTATTACACTGCACTTTCTCTGTAGATGTGACACTTTACTCTGTACTGTTATTGTTTTTACCTGTACTACATCAATGCACTCTGTACTGACTCAATGTAACTGCATTGTGTAATGAATTGACCTGTACGATCGGTTTGTAAGACAAGCTTTTCACTGTACCTCGGTACAAGTGACAATAATAAACCAATACCAATACCAATACCAATTCCAAAATGTCCTCTTGGTCACTCCAATCACTGTCTAATCCCTAACCCAATAATTTCTTCTTTCCCCACAATCATCTCCTTCATCCCCATCACACCCCATCATCTCCTCACCCACACCACACCCCATCATCTCCTCACCCACACCACGCCCCATCACCTCCTCACCCACACCACACCCCATCACCTCCTCACCCACACCACACCCCATCATCTCCTCACCTACTCAGTGACTCCCACCCACCTCCATCATCTGCTCAACAACTCACCCCCTCTACTCACTTCACCAATCATCTCCTCAGCTCTCTTGCCCCATCTCTGTCCTAATGTGAAAGAAGGAACTTCACTGTGAACGTCACTGATTAATTTCACAGTTTCTTACTCAATCCCCCTCCCCTCTAACAGAATAATAACAGAAACCCAGAAACTCACTCTCCATATTCTCACTGTCTCACCTTCAATTGTATCTGTAAACTCCATGCCACAACTATACAAAAACATTTTGTCTGTCTTCCAGTAATAGGACAAGCTTCAGCACAACAACGACTATTCTGCACCCTACAGAAAAATGTTTGTAGATATAGTCTGTTCACTGCATAATCTCATAACTTTACCATCCTTCCCTGCCCAAGGTTTATCCAATTAACAAGCTTTCAGTACCCTCTCTCAGCCAGCACCTTCACCACTTGAGTCATTCGGATTCTCTTGGTTTCTACTGTTTAACAAACTCCTCCCCCTTCTCTGCAACTTAAAGCAAGTTTGATTTCTAACTTTTGTCAGTTTTGATGAAAATCATCAACCTGAAATACTAACTCTGCTTCTTTCTCCATGGATGCTGCCTGACGTGTTCAGTATTTCCAGCAGGTTTTGTTTTCCCCAGGCTTCACCCTCCACTCTCTTCCAGTCATTATCTTCAGCCCCATTTACCCGTTAGCTGTGTGTGCTGCACATCAAATAGAACAACGCTATTAGACTGTGTATCACCACCTATCACTTTGCCAATAAACCAGTGATAACATGACCTTTTAAAGTACTTCAAGTCATCCAAAGTCTATGATATTTTGTTTATAATCTTATCTCACTGTAATATATCATTTTGGATTGAAGATTTCTTTTGGAGGTGGGCAGGGAGAGGTTTAACCAAATCATCCACCATGAATTTGGTGGAAAATCAATGAAAACCCCCAAAATAAATTTCTCCAAGGGATTCACTAGCCTACTGCTTGAAGGTACAGTCCAAGATCAGAAGACTATGCACTGGCCTTCAAGATGATGATATGCACACAACCATATGAAATAATATGTCCAATAATTGTAATGACATTTTCTGAACTTAAATAACTATTGGGTAAATGTTATGAAACTCTGCAACTGACACAGAGCTTTGCACAATGGATGCAGGCTACAACTGTATTGTGGAGGTCGTGGCTGTCATGTGACAACATTGCCCCTACCTGGTCGGATGACAGCACTTCCCCTACCTGGTCAGAAGGCACATTACTGTCAATCAAGGCCTGGCTCCACCCCACCCATCAGGGCATATCTGACGACTGGCCGCTTTAAGCACCTTTGTACCTGGCCTCGGGCCATTGGCCTGTTTGAACTACCTGGGCTGGACCCCCCCAGCCCTCCAGCACTATGAAGAGTGCCACATGCTTGGTTCTGCCTCTTTTGTCTCCGAGGGGTGCCCTGTTGGTAAGCTGTGTATTGTTTAAGAGAAATTAGGTAAGTATCCCTGGGAGCACAGAACTGTGCCTGCACTGAGTCAAAGGATGGTGGGTAGTGTATTGCTTTTCCTTGATTGTTTGTACCCAGTTCGCTCTGTGTGTGTATATTTTACCCTTATTGTGATTTTCGCACGCTCGTTATCACTGGTGCGTATGTGTGTTGTTCCCGTTACCCTTCCCCGCATTTACCTTTGTAAATAAATCATTTAACTCTAAGGCTGTGTTCAGAGTCCTTTAGTTTCAAGACCTCAAACTTGTCTCACAACAACACAAGTCACTCTTCCCAATTTGTGGCAGTATTGATTTTTCATTATTAAGTTCATCAATTGCATAATATCATACATCTTCAAAAAGCCCTAGGATTCTGGCTTGATTTCTATATAACTGGACATGCAGTTAACCCCAGTGGAATAATCTTCAAAAAATGTATCATTTTGTAAAATCAAGACCTAATCCTGATTTTCTGTTACTTCTATATTGAAGCTTGCCTGAATCAATTGATTCATGGTTTGGTGTGAGTCAGAATATTATCAAAACAGGAGTGAAGAATTCCTACTTGTAGCACAATGATTTTATGCACCATGCAAGTGAATTTTACAAAAACCCAGTCACTAAACACAGATGACTTAGGACCTCAAACACTGAAGCAGACCATGGTTAAGTTGACCATCCATGTCTGAAAAACTGATGTACAGTTTAAGATGCCAAACCAACCCAGCCCACTACCATTGAACCCAAGAAATTGATCCTCCTGAAGCCCACGTTATTTTCTTTTTATTTATCCCAGTGACTACCCCCACACTGGCAAAACACCCTCGTTATGACCCTTCTGATTTCTCCCTATCCCCTTCTTCAATGGTCACCTCAACCTTGATCATCTCAGCCTCCCCTAGTCATCTCCTCAGTATCCTACCTCACCAGCTTTCTCCCCGGCATCAGCTCTTGGAATCATCATCAGCCCCACTCCCCACTCTTCACTAATCGTCTCCCTTTAGCTCCCATCTGTCCTCAATTCCCCATCATATTTGTTCGAAAGAGAAATAGGGATATCCTGGAAATAGACCAGTGAGTCTCATGTCAGTGGTAGGGAAGCTATTGGAGAGGATTCTTCAGGATAGGATTTATGGGCATTTGGAAAAACATGGCTTCATTAGGGACCGTCAACATGGCTTTTGTATGGGCAGGTCATGTCTTACTAACTTGACTGAGTTTTTTGAGGAGGGGATGAAGGTGGTCAATGAAGATAGAGCTATGGATGTTGTCTACATGGATTTTAGTAAGGTATTCAACAAGGTCCTTCACGTTAGGTTCATCCAGATGATTAAGGTGCATAGGATCCACTGTGACTTGACCATTTGGATACAGAATTGGCTTGCCCATGGAAGACAGATGTGTCTTATTCTGGCTGGAGGTCCCTGATGTGTTTTTTTTGCAGGGATTCATACTGAGGCCTCCGCTGTTTGTGATATTATATAAATGACTTGGATGAAAATGTGGAGGGGTTGGTTAGTAAGTTTGCAGATGACACAAAGATTGGTGACGCTGTGGATAGTGTAGAAGATTGCCAAAGGATACAGCAGGATATTAGATCAGTTGCAAATGTGGACAGAGAAATGGCAGATGGAACTTAGTTGGGACAAGTGTGAGATGTTGCACTATGGGAGATCAAACGTAAAGGGAAAGTACACAGTTAATGGCAGGACCCTTAATAGCATTGATATAAAGAGGGATCTTGGGATCCAAGTCCATATCTCCCTGAAAGTGGCTACACAGGTTGATAGGGCAATAAAGAAGGTATATGACATGCTTGCCTTTATTAGCTGAGGCATGGAGTTCGAGTCAGGAAGTTATGTTGCAGCTTTGTAAAACTCTAGTTACAATGCATCTGGAGTATGGCATTCAATTCTGGTCATCCATTATAGGAAGGACGTGGAAGCTTTGGAGAGGGTGAAGAAGAGGTTTAGCAAGATGCTGCTTGGATTAGAGGGCATGTGCTATAAGGAGAGGTTAGACAAACTAAGGTTGTATTCTCTGGAATGGTGCAAACTGAGAGGAGACCTGATAGAAGTTTATAAAATTATGAGAGGATCAGCTAAAGTAGACAACCAATATCTTTTTCCCAGGTTGGAAATGTCTAGTACTGGAGGGCATGCATTTAGAGTCAGAGGGGGAAAGTTCAAAGGAGATGTACGGGGAAATATTTTATACATAGAGTGTTGGGTGTCTGGAATGCACTACTGAGATAGTGGTGGAGGCAGATACGATAGAGGTATTTGATAGGCTCATAGATAAGCACATGAATATGCAAGAGCATGGAGGGATATAGACCATATGGGCAGAGGGATTAGTTTAATTAGGTGTCATTAGCTTAATTAGTTTGGCACAACATCGTGGGCTGAGGGGCCTGTCCTGTGCAGTACTGTTCTATGTTCTCTTTGAACTCCTGTTATCATCTCTCCAGCATAACCACATCAACGAGACAACCTACAATTGTCCCCCCAACCCCATGTCTGTAATAGAACATGGAGCACAGAACAGTACAACACAGGATCAAGCCTTCTGGCCCACATGTCTGCATCGATCATAATACCAATCTAAGCCATCCCATCTGCCTGCACATAGTCTATATCCCTGCCTGTTCATGTGTCTGTCTAAATGCCTCTTAAATATTGCATCAGCCTCTACTTCCTCTCCTCGCAGCGCATTCCAGGCACCTTCCACTATCTGTGTAAATAAACTTGCCTCACAACTCTTTAAACTTTCTCCCCTCACCTTAAAGCTATGCCCTCTAGTGTTTAACATTTCTACCTTGGGCAAAAGATTCTGACTGTCTACCCATACCTATGCCTCTCATAATTTTATGTACTTCTTTGGAGTACCTAGCTTTGGAGCACCTAGACAACAGCAAAACATACGTCAGGCTGCCATTTATCGATTACAGCTTGTCGTTCAATACCATCATCCCCTCAGTAATAATCAATAAGCTTCAAAACCTGGGCCTCTGTACCTCCCTCTGCAACTGGATCCTCGACTTCCTTATCAGGAGACCACAGTCAGTGCAGATCGGTAACAACATTTCTTCCTCATGACAATCAACACGGGCGCACCTCAAAGATGTGTACTTAGCCCACTGTTCTACTCTCTCTACACTCATGACTGTGTGACTAAGCACAGTTCAAAGGCCATCTATAAGTTCGCCAATGACACTACTGTTGTTGGTAGAATCCGCGATGGCAACGAGGAGGTGCACAGGAGTGAGATGGATTGGCTGATTGAGTGTTGTCTCAACAACAACCTCACACTCAATGTCAGCAAGACCGAGGAGTTGATTGTGAACTTCAGGAAGGGGAAGTTGGGAGAACACGCACCTGTCCTCATTGAGGGGTCAGCAGTGGAAAGGGTGAGCAGCTTCAAATTCCTGGGCATCAACATCTCAGAAGATCTATCCAGGGTCCAACACATTGATGCAGTCCTGAAGAATGCATGCCAGTGGCTCTAAGAGTTTGAGGAGATTTGGTATGGCACCAAAGACTCTTGCAAATGTCTATATATGTATAGTGGAGAGCCTGGTATGGAGGCTCCAATGCACAGGATCAAAAGAGGCTGCAGAGGATTGTAAACTCAGCCAGCTCCATCACAGGCACAATCCTCCCCACCATCAAGGACATCTACAAGAGGCAGCACCTCAAGAAGGCGGCACCTCAAGAAAGCGGCATCCATCACCAAGGACCCTCATCATCCAAGACATGTCCTCTTCTCATTACTTCCATTGGGGAGGAAGTACAGAAGCCTTAAGACCCACACTCAACAATTTAGGAACAGCTTCTTCCCCTCCGTCATCAGATTTCTGAACAATCCATGAACCCATGAACACCACATCCTTTTTCCTCTTCTTTGCACTATTTATTTAATTTGTGATTTATAGTAATTTTATGTCTTTGCACTGTACTGCTGCCACAAAACAAATTTCATGATGTATAAGTCAGTGATAATAGACCTGATTCTGATTCTGATTAATTCTGTCAGGTCACCCCTCAGCCTCTGACTATAGGGATCCATGTCGGAAAGTATTTGAATCATTTCTACTGTCTTCATATCACAATTACATCTGTTTAAATTAGCTCTTCTACAATTTAGGTGCTCAGCTGAAGTATAGAAGGTGAAATGGATCAGTGATTAATGTGGCCAAACCTAAACCCTACTCCTTTAAAAGAAAACAAATAAAACTGCAGATGCTAGAATCTGAAACAAAAACAGAAGTGCTGGAAGAACTCAGTCAGTCAAGCAGAATTTGTGGAAAGAGAAATCACTTAACGTAACTGATACAGCTAAACTGGCTGAGTTCAGTCATGGAAATACTGACTTCGCCCAAATGGCCCAGATAATGTACATGAGATAAGGCTTCCCTTCCCTACAGCAAGCCTTGTAAGCCTAGGATATGGTAGGAATCCACACACAGAGAATTAGGCAAATTAAAAAGGGTACAAAAATATCTCTTATACTGTATGTAATAACCAGGAATTGCAACAGTTCATGTTTTGGTTCCAAAAGAATGATTTCCCTTTTCTGTTTGGTAGAGTATTAGTACAAATAAGTCTCCTTGCCGCACCATAGTGCTGCTTTTCATTTCCAAAACAATCCATATGAAAAAGCCTTTCAGGATGAGGTGTTATGTTTGTGTGCATTGTGCTAACGTACTTAGACAATCAAGCAGAATCAACATGACATTATGAAAAGGAACTCAAGCTTGACAAATTTGCAAGGACTCTTTGAAGATATAACAAACACGGTGGATGAATGAAAACCAGCAGGGTATAGTATTTCTGGATTTGCAGAAGGCATTCAATAAGGTGCCACATAAAATATTACTGAACAAGATAACCATGCACAAGGCTTGGGGTAATATATTGACATGGATAGGGAAATGGCTAGCTAACAGAAAACAGATAACTGGGAGAAATTGATCATTTTTAGAATGGCAATCAGTAATTACTGGGTTGCCACAGGGATCAGTACTAGGGACGAAATATTTACAGTCTATATTAATAACTTGTATGAAGGGACCAAATTTACTGGTAGTACAAAGTTAAATAGGTTAGCAAATTGTGAGGGGGGCACAAAGAGCCTGCAAAGGAATATGGATAGGTTAGGGGAGTGATCAACAAATTGGCAAGTGGGAAAATGTAAAGTTATCCATTTTGGATGGAAGAATGAAAAATTATCATTTAAATGAAAAGTTGTTATTTAAAGCTGCAGTATTAAGGGATTTAGAGCACGTGAAACACAAAAGGTTTCCATGCAGGTACAGCAAGAAATTAAGAAGGCTAATGGACTATTGCCTTTATTGCAAGGAAAATGGAGTATAAAATCAGGGAAGTTTTGATGCAACTTTACAGGGCATCTAGAGTGCTGTGTATAGATTTGGTCTCCATATTTAAGGAAGACTGAATTTGTATTACAGACATTGCAGAGAAGATTCGCTAGCTTGATTCCTGGAATGAAGGTGTTAACATGTGAGGGGGGTTGGGCAAATTGGGCTTCTACTCATTGGAGTTTAGAAGAATGAGGTTTGATCTTATTGAAGTGTAAGATTCTGAGAAGGACTGACAGGATGGATCCTGAGGGGATGTTCCTCCAAGTAGGAGTATATATAACGTGGGGGAATCACCTTTTTAAGATAGAGATGAGGAGAAATTTGTTCTCTCAGAAGGTTGTGACTCTTTTGAATTTTGTACTCCAAAGAGCTGTGGACCCATTGAATCTATTCAAGGCAGAGATTGACAGTTATTCAAACTATAAAGGAGTCATGGGGAAAGAGTGGGAAAGTGGTGTTGAGGTAAAGATTGGATCAGCCATTGATCTTATTGAATGGCAGAGTAGACTCAATGGGACAAATGTCCTACTCCTGCTTCTGTTTCTTACCTTCATAAGCTCCTATAACTGAATTTTATTTTGAATTGGAATTGAAATACAATAGTTAATCAATCTTATCTCACATAGAACTCTAATAGCTAGCAAACTACCATTCCATCGATCCATACATTATGGAAACGGGCCTCAAGGGTGAATATTTGATGATTTGATCTAAAGCACTTCCAGTACCTTTTATACATTTAGTCTTTATCCTCACTTGCAATTAATGTGCTGGTTTGATTGACACCTCTGTACTGCAGACATTCCAGGTGTGTTTCCTTATAAATGCACATTTACTTAAAATTCGGCCACCCAGTTCTGGCTTCTTTTTGTTAATTGGCACTTCCTTGATAATTTTGTTACATTACTTGTATTAACAATGTTCAAATTGCCAACTAGAAGGAAATGTTTATTGGAAACATAAAATAAAATCAGTTTCTGAAATTTCTGCCATTATATTTGTAGTAGCTTATATGTTTTATGTATTAGTCCCAAACTTTATTATCTATATGTTGAATCTTACCACGTCATAGTTCGGTCGCTAACTCTTCTCTTCCAATATCAAGAATTACATGAGGACATGTTAACATGAGGACATGTTAACATGAGGATGTGGAATGTGTTGTTCAGCAGTCAGAAAAGATACACTGTTCATCTAAGCACATTGCTCATAATTGATCCTGAACTCGAGACAATATTAAAGAATCAGGACTTTGGGCATACATATTCCCAGTTTAGTATTATTACCTCTTACCAATACGTCAGATATTTGACCAAGTTGAGGTTGCTACAGATTATTCCTTTCAGCAACATGAATTCACATGTTTTATTGAGTGAAATTCTTTTAAGTAGCGGGATTATAACTTAAACTGTAAAGGCTGATGGAGTAGTAATTTTTCAAATATTCAAAAAGCATGAGATGGTCTTGTGACATTTCAAGCTGAACAAAATCCAGTGGCAGTGACACCCTGTTGGAGGTTGGATAATGCCATGTTGTTGTGCATATACCATAATCCTTCTGTTTGTAGGGAACAAAGGTGCATTGGTAGGAGTGATCCTCAAACATGTGTGTATAGTTTGAAAAACATAATAGTAATCTTTTCAAAAGGTAGGGTGATGCTGATCTCACTCGCTACTCTCCCTACTCTTTTACAATGGGATTCTTAACTTTGTAAAGTGAGATGACCTTAATTTTAGTTAACTCATCCCTTTTCTCTCTCTCCCTACCCACAAATTACCAACATATACAGAGAAAAGTTAGAAGACTGGTTTCCTTTCCAAAATTTTAGCAAAATTAATAATGTCCCTCCATCCTTTAAATTCAATCTGAAAGTAATGGTTTCAGCATAAGGTACTGTTTGAAATACATTTTGGCTCGTTTCTAGGTTTTTTTTTGGAGTAATTGAATCTATCCAAGGCAATGTCTGCAATACAAATTCAGTCTTCCTTAAACATGGAGACCAAATCTATACACAGCACTCTAGATTCCCTGTAAAGTTGCATCAAAACTTCCCTGATTTTATATTCCATTTTCCTTGCAATAAAGGCCAATAGTCCGTTAGCCTTCTTAATTTCTTAATCAACCTGTAAACATATGGAAGTGCCTGTTGAGAATTACAAAGTGTATATTTTAATAGAAAATGCTGATGATATCTATTTGGTGTACAATGAGATAGTTTGGTTAGTGCTGCTGGCTACATTTGTTCTTGCTGCATTGCGCTGCAGCTGTGTTACTCTGCTCATTGCCTGTTTCATTTTTTTTTAGCTAAAAGTTTATTCATCAATTTGACAAGAGCACATGGGAAGAAAACAACCACAAAGGAACAGGAAAGAACAAGGAGACAGGGAACCCAGGCAGAAAGGTAATTAAGTTTTCATTACTTGAAGGAGGGAAAGATTATAAAATGTGAAATGTGTTAAGAAATTGAAATTAATTGTGTTGCTGAAAATGCAATTTATATGTAAAAATCAAAATGTTAATAAAAGCTTGAATTGAAGAAATGGCAAAATTACTATGATGGTTCATTGGCTAAAACATCCTTTTAATGAGGATCTGGCTCAACCAAAGTCCTTCAAAGGATAAAGTATTTTACAACCAAAGAACAGTATAATCACAGAATCAGTGACCTATTAACAATGAAGGTATGCTGGAAGAATAGAATAAATGTAGCACATCTCTTGGTTACTCTGTTTTACTGATTATAGATTACTGCAGATTATGCAACTAGTAGCGCATACGATGCACTTGGATATAGCTTGAGAAAGGGAGTATTTGCTCGCAACAATGGGAGGTGGTTACTCTCTGCCATGTGCTCCATTCATAATGAGATGGTAAGCCAACCACCTATTGATTGTCCCTCTTCCCTACTCCAACAGAACCCACGCAACAAGGTTTTCAAACAGAACAATAATAGTTCTTAAAGGTGCAGGAAAACTTAAAAAGAATCTCGCAATGCTGATTTTTGTTGGACGATGATCAGGTTGAATGTCCTTATAGTCCCACAGAATAGTTCTGACCCAATGCCAGTCTATTCCTACTGTTCCTATTCCACATTGCGGCTTCTGCCTCATAGCTCAAGTGATGTGGGTTCAATCCTGACCTCCATCACTGTCTGGAGTTTGCATGTTCTCCCTGTGATCAAATGGGTTTCCCTTCCAACTCCAACCCCCCTCCCCCCATGTTTCATTTTCCTCCCTTGTCCCAAAGATATGCTGGTTAGAAGGTTAATTGGCCACTGTAAGTTGTCCCTAATGTGTAAGTGAGTGGTGGAATTTGGGGAGGGGGAGGGTGGAAGGGGGAGGGGAGATTGATGGAAATGTGGGAAGAATAAAATGGAATTAGTACAAGGTTAGTGTAAATGGGTGCCTGATAGTCTGTGCGTGGACCCAGTGACCCAAAGAACATGTTTCTGTGCTCTATAATTCTATGACACCCTTTATTAGCCATCAAGAATGTCTTTTCCTGATTTATGAACCAATGTTTGGCTTGGCAGAGGTGAAAATGAGTTTCCCACTCCTCTACAGCAATCTGTTTTGTAAGCTTGTTAAGCACTAGAAACTCATGGTAATTCTGCAGAGGCCTACTCAGTATGGATCAGGCCTCTGCAGAATTACCATGAGCTGCAAGTGCCATCAGAATGTATTATAAAATTAATTATCTGTATATGAAATAACTATTCTCTGTCCTCTTAAAAAGCTGAGGATTCTTTCTCACTTCTGCCTTCTATTGAATTTCCTTCTTCTATTACCATCTATTAGAAATAACTGAACACAGGGCTTTGTGTTCACAGTGCACTGAATTGCACCACAGCTTTAATCATCCCAAATGATTCATTTTCCACTTGACAGAATGGAAAAGCAATTGCTTTTCATTTTAAGTGAAGCTTGTGCATGGAGACAATTCAGCCCTTATTCATGGCAAATCTTTCAGGACTCTCGACAAAATCACTAGTCATAGGTGCTGAAAATTACTCCACAGTGAGGGTTTATGGGATGAAAGTCACCTTGTTGGACACCCTCGTGCTGTTTATGGAAGTCACATAAAAAGTGACAACGTCAATTGTGTGGTTCACAGAACATGGTTGTCAGGTTCCCTGTCACACCATGCTGAAACTAACACTGTTGGTTCTCACAGTTCTCAGTGTGTCACAGAGCAGCTGAGATCTTTGCAGTGAGTTCTTGAAGTGACAAGAAGAGTATTGCTCCAAATGAATCGATAATGCAGTGATGAAAAGAAAGTTTTTAGAGTAATGCCGGGGGATTGGGGGGTATCTAGACAGGCTGCTTAAGAACAGTGCCCACTGGAGGCATGCTCTTTGTGCAAGTGGACCACAAAAAACACTACATGGCTGCAGCCAAACACTCCTGCTAGGAGCTTGCCAGCGTAATCTCTGGATGCTTGCGCCTTGAGGAATCCTGCAATGCAGGCAAGTGCCTGTGCTTACTCTACTGCCCTTGTGGGCTAAAGGAAAAGTAAATGAAGTCTCCTCTCCTTGGGTACTAAGCTTGGGCAAATTTCCAAATTTGTGAGCTGCGGCAGTGATCAGCAACAACAGCCTGAAATGGTCCTGAGGCTGGGAGCTTGAGAATAGCTGTCACCCTGGCCTCCATAGACAAGGTAGTCAAGGTGCGCAGGTGAGGTTGTACTTGAGGTCATAGAAGGTCACACATTTCAATGAAGATAAATAATGCACTTTGAGTGATAACCCTTTAAATAACCTGATTTCAGGCAAATGGCATTAGTGAAGGTTGGTTATCCTGTGAGTAAATGTTGTTTATCAGTGATGTTGCTGAACCTTGAATATTATACTTTTGTTAACTTCATCTGGGGATCTTTATACTGGAATAAAGGGGAGAATGAAAAATCACAATGCTAGTCTACTCTGATTTCAACAGAACATTTTTTTTTAGGGTTGTGTAAACAAATTTATTGCCCTTGTTTGTGTGTAGTGGGTCCTGCACTGAGGTTCTGTTGGACAGGTGCTAATTAGTGTCTATATCAACTGAAAATGATGACTTTAGCATGGTTAAAATGGCTTGAGGTAGATGTTGCAAGACCCATGCTGTGTTAGCGTCTCTTACAGAACCATTGCTTACCATTTTCCAATATACATTGGCTGCATATGAGGTGAAGTACTTGGGGTGAACCCACAGAATTTATCATCTTCTTTAAATTCTGCTGTGTTCAACTAGAAATCAAGTAATCAGCTTAAATCTGAAAGCAGTTTTAAACTCCTTAATCACACTCATTTTTAAATTAAGAAAACAGGTGAAAGGGGGTGATCCATCACACTTATCATCCAGAGTCTAGAAATTGGATTTCACCTATTCTCGATGCAGGGAAACATTGTTGTGTTTAATACTGGGGCCAAGTCCAGCCACTCTCAAAAAAATCATGATGAGCATCAAAACCACAGTTAAAATGTGATAATACACCGAATTCATGACTAAAACAGGACTTGCACAGTTCCCAATGGGACTGGGTTCAGTTGAACATAGCTGTCAACACTTTGCTGCAGTGCAATCGGAGGCCATCACCTTAAAGGCACACTTCCTATAGTAACCAACAAATACAATTAGGGCTATCACTGAGGAGAGAAGGGAGTAGCAGGGGAGAGAGGGTCATGATTTTCAGAAAAGGACTGGAAAATCCTGGTTCACAAAATACATGCCAGCAGGGAGGCCTTGTATGTCGGCAGGGTGACAGGGTAGGAGACCCACCAGGGCTACTATTAGAAGACCCTGGCAAGACTGGCTAGAATCTCCCTGGGAGTGGGAACCCCCACATAATGGTTTGATGTCAAAAACATTTGAAGAACGCACAAGGTAGGACCAGATAAGCTGCACACCATGAACAAAACTGCTCTCTAAAACAGACGCACATACCCAGACCTACATTCACAGTCTCTTACACACAGGAAACTGCTATTCACACAATCATTTACTCCATCCACACTCCTACACACTCCTACATTTCCTATTGACATTTATCCAAATTAGGATAATGGAAGATGAACTTAATGTTCTTCATCTCCTCTATTAAGGCTAGAATAGTGAGGCATGGTTGGTTTGGTAGGGGGGGGGGGGTTGTGGGCACTCAGGAGTTTTGTATTTCACAGGCAGAGAGGCCACAGAGACCAAGACAACTTCACATCTAAAGGAGACTGCTGGCATTTTCCACTGCAGTTCTGGTGCTTGTGTGTCCCTCGTTGTATCTGCATTCAGTGCTGTGTTGGAGAACACATTGGAATGAGCAGCCTCAGAGATTGAGGATAGCCCTTATCTCCCAGGATCCAGTCCTTCAAAAAGAGCTGGTCATTGAAAATGTCCGTCAGTGTGGCCTCTCACAGAACTTACCATCATGGGATTTACCACCTGTAAGTTCTTCTCATGATTCATGGTGACCTGCATTTTGAAAGAATGGAAACCTCCTGTTCACAAAAAGGTCTGGGGTCTTAGTGGAAGCCCCTATGAGCATATTCTGCCTGCACACAGGGAAAGCCAGCAAAGATGGTAAATCTCAGTGCCCAAGATGTCACCTTATTCTTATTGAGATCGAAAATGGAATCATTCCTTCATGGAATCAGTACCTGGGTTACTACTCCAAAGCAGCAGTGAAGAGCAAACTAGGATACTGTACATGGTAGAGCTCTAGTGAGGGTCTTGGAATGATCCTTTGGTAAGATGAGTAAGCTGAGAGTCAATGTATTCTTGATATCCATGGAGCAAGTAATTTAAGTTATAGAATTAGGAAATCATTCATTATTGTGTTATATTCAGTGCAGGCGGACCTGAGCTGGGGTAAGGGCAGATTTTATCTGTTATCTGGGCACTCCCAACAAATTATCAGTGCACTGTATTGATGTTAAGGTCTGGAAAATGTCACTTAGTTTGCATTGGAGACTTTGATCTTGCAGGTTGCTTATGACACTTGACTCTTTATTGGCATCCCTTATATCCAATGCAGCTGGTTCTTGACCTCCACTCACTAAGCAATGAGGCTGTGGATAATGAGCAAGGGATTTTCCCAGAAGCCTTCATCTTCATGCTTCTCTCCACGCCCTCACACTCTTAGGCCACTTTACTCCTCTCCCTCCATCATCAGCTACTGTCTTCCATCAGTAAGGTTGTCCGACTTGCAACAGTTGAAGATGAAGGTGGTACATCTGTTTGGCACTTCTAGCTGATAGTCCTCTTGCAGAATGTCATGGAGCTCTGCAATAACAGCCTTGGAAAGCCTGAGCCTGCAAACATTTCTCATCAGAGACATCCACGTAGAATAGAGTGACTCTTGAAAGACCTCTGGGAATAGGTTGTTCTGAGCTGGGCATATCTTTGCCTCCTTGCCTGGTCCCCACTCTACTGTGAGTGGCCAGCCATGGCCATAAAATTACCTCCCAGAAATGGAAATCTGTTAGCAACGTCACCACTGTGGCATTCATTGAATAAATACCTCAGCAGCTAAAGGCTGGAGGAGACAACACTCACTGTTACTTCAAGCGCAATCTGAAGAATTTGAAAGATATCCAAGCAATGATTTCCCAAGCCACCCATCAGGTGTCCTGATGTCAGTAGATAACATGAAAAGCAATAAACTAACTCAGAGTTCAACTGTGGTTATTGCTCAACAGTCATAGTGTGGAGCATTGAGCTCCATTTTACATTGGTATAGAGAGAAATGGGCACTGTGCCAGTGGTAATGTCATTGGATATGTACCTGCCACTAGAAAAAGCTCACAACCAGTGGTGCCCATCCAATTTCACGCTTGGCATAATTTCATTTGAAGATGACCGCTAATGCAATTTCCAGGTAAAAATCGATTTTGGATTGCTTAGCACTTAAAAATGTTAGCAGTATGTTATCCAATTTTTAGGTTATTTTCCCACATGTCCACAAGAGAGCTTGCTACAATTAAAGGGTGTATAGATCAGAGTTAACCCAATGGCACAAACTGCGTAACCTATGCTCCCTCTGAGTGCGTCTTCCTACTGGGATCATGATTCCAGTGATACAGGTCAGGGTTCTTCTGCCACAGGAGAGGGAGGGGTGGGGTCAGGTGAGGAAGCCCCTTAAATATTGTAAATATGGGATTGGGGTATCACCCCAGGGGGCCACACGAGTGGCATCAGTGCTGTGGTTCTTTATAAAAAGGTAGCACTAATGATTGATCTGTACACAAATGTAAAGGTTTGCACTGTTTTATGGTTGTATATAGTTTTTTATGATGAATAATATTTATTTTGGAATAAACAAAATTCCAGTGAAACCACCATTACACAGGTAGATTAGGTAGCAAGTGAAAGAAAATGGATTAGACTGGGCCATTTATCATATGTTGGGTGACCTTCTCACTGTGAGAAATGTCTCTGGAGAAGCATACAAACATCCTTCCATGAGCACCTAATAATCACTGGTAAAATTCAAAGCAGGCAGATTAAAATATCAATCACCGTGCAAAGATGATTTGATATTAATGCTGCCATTTTTGAATAATATGCTGGAGACTACACCCTGCGTAAGTCTCGCACAATTGATTCTGATATTAAATTATTATTATCCTCATCATTGCTGTCTAAAAGAATCTAAAGTACTTACAAATGAGTTGCAGAATTACTTACTCAGACAGCTGAATATTGCACATTTGCTTGCTTACCAAAAATTAAATAGATAGATAGACAGATTTCTTTATTAGTCACATGTACATCAAAACACACAGTGAAATGGATCTTTTGCGTAGAGTGTTCTGGGGGCAGCCCGCAAGTGTCGCTACTCTTTCCAGTGCCAACGTAGCATGCCCACGACTTCCTAACCCGTACGTCTTTGGGATGTGGGAGGAAACCTGAGCACCCGGAGGAAACCCACGCAGACATGGGGAGAACATACAAACTCCTTGCAGACAGCGGCCGGTATTGAACCTGGGTCACTGGTACTGTAATAGCGTTACACTAACCGCTACACTACCGTGCCCGCCCCATATTATGCAAATATTATGCAAGGTGCAGTCTCACAACTGCTGAAGTAACTTTATATTCATTAGAAAGGTTGTGCTTAATCAAGCTGCTACAAGATACAAATAGCCTAGTACACTGACCTTATGAGGGACTTTAGACGGATTACATAGAGCAGGACAAGATACTAGAAGCCAGAGAACGAAGAGGAGGGAGAGAAAGGCTCTTTGCCAGAGGCCACATCCAGAGACAGTCTTTAGGGAGGAATTATCTGACTCCACTGATGGCTTCAAGCAAACTGGCCCATTACTTGAATTTCTACACAAATGGTTGTAAGGGATGGGCGCTACAGAGGGAATCTTATTTTTGAAATTGGTCTGCCTGCTCAATAATAATTATCCCTATAAAGTGAACATTTTACAGAAACAATTTTATTTGTTTAGTTTTGCCAATGTACAAGCTCTGATTTGGAGCCTGTGCATGAAAGAACATGACAAGGACTAGATTGGTGCCCTATATATTTGCCAGTAACTGGCTAATTGCATTTCAGATTAGTAAAAAAAGATCAATGCAGCAGCATGGATCACGTGTTTTCAATAAATATATTCACACTGTATTGCATAAATATTCAGTTTCCTTTGGACATTGTTAGTAAAATATATGAAAAGAAAGTTGTAAGAATGTTGTTTTATTGTTCTGAAAAAATTACATTTGTGATATCAATAGACAAGTGCATACAGGTTTATTCAACTAACATGATAGATTTAAGTGTTCAGTTCCCTTCAGAACTAATCTGCCACAATTATAGATAATACTTTCACATACTTTTGCTTTTTTTCCACCTCAAATGGTGATAGAATTATAGGTATTTCCAGCAGCTTCAGTTATAACATACTGGCATCCCATGGCAATTTCAGAATAAAATGGAGTCCAGATAAAGGGCCTCGACCCAAAACATTGACTGTTTATTTCCCTTCGTAGATGCTGCCTGACCAGCTGAGTTCCCCGAGCGCTTTGTGTGTTGCTCCAGATTTCCAGCATCTGCAGTGTCTTGTGTCTTCAGAATAAAATGTGTTTCACAAGTCATACAACTTTGTTCAGAACTGCTCATGAAGTTTGTTTTTGAAAGTTTTACCATTTTTTTAAACTGTTGATCAATATTCGCCTATTTTATAGTTGCAGATAAAATCAGTCAAATGCTTGAAGTAAAATGACACCAAAATTTCCTAACACGGGTGAAATGTTGTTTCTGTGTTAGCCACTAATCAGTTGCTAGTAAAGAGAGAGTGAATAAGATATTAAGATGGGAGAATAAGAATTAAAGTTAAAGGAGAGGCAAACAAGATGTCAGGAAGGGTGATAGAGAAGAGAATTCAAAATTGAAGAGAAAATAATGAATGAGAAACCAATCAATAATTAACTTCTGAGCTGTTGCCAAATGTTGCTCAGTGTGCCACCTCCCATCTGCTTAATTCTGACAAGAGAACGAAGGAGGAAGCAACTAAAGTCTGAATAGACCGACCTAGAAGGGGAGAATTTGACTAGCTCAATACATAGAATGACTGCCTCAGAGCTGGTTGTACCAAGACAGATAAAAGAAGTGACAAGTTTAAAGCAGCAAACAGGAAAGAAGCACTCAACAGAGTAGGAATACAGATTGTTATTTGGTTCATTGAAGGCTGTTGTCTGAAGAGAGAGAAGAGCCAAAAAGGATAATAAGCAATTAGTAAACCAGGCTCAATTAAAGCAAGGAATGAAATGAAAGCGTAAAAGGGATACAGGGTCTTCAAATAACAAAAGAGAAAGCTTTGTATGGGGGGGGGAGTCATTTTATAAATGGGTGATTTTAAGAATAGAAGAAAGATGAAGAGCTAACTGATAATTTACTGCAAAATTACAATATATGATTCACCAAGATATGTACACCAATTATTTTTTTTACCAAACTGTTCAAAAATGTATCTATTCTTTCCAGGCATGTAACTAGTACCTCATAGGTTAGAAAATAAATATAGTTCAATGCAAGCAGCTTTAGGAATTTTTGATGGAGTCAAGAGCAGGTCAGATATAATTTCCTAAATAGATCAACTTTCTAAAAATTATACATCATCTGAACAACACTTTTATTGAAAATGAATACACATTCTTGTCAGCAGACTAAAATCACACACTAATGAAAACTATATTTTCTCTGGGTAATCCAGGTTCCTTAAAATGGGGTCTTTAGTTTCGAAAGCATTGAGTCAACATTTAACAACATTGATTTGTGACAAGCAGCTTACTGGAAAATACATGTCCATCATATTCTTTGAACTTTTTTTTAATGATCAAAGACCAAAAGCAATAAGGGATCAAAGTACTATTTCAAAATAAATTCAATGCCATTGATGCATCTATTCTATGGAATGCAAGAATCCAGAAGTAATTTTTTCCAAAATTAAGAGCTGAGCTACTTAGGAGTTGAATCAGAAGTCTTTCTCTTGCAAAAGATAGTGGAAATCTCCAACTATCTCCAGTAATGATGGTGGTAGCTCAGTTATTTGAAAGTCTCATGCCTGAGAGTAATAATATTTTTGTTGTTATGGTCATCAAGGAATATGAATCATACCGGGTAAGTGGAGTTGAGGTTGAAATGGATGGTAGCACAGAACCAACAGGTTCAATGGCCATACTATGTTTCTAATTTCCTTGTCACATTCACCTCAGAAGATGGCAAAGGACACATCATTAGACCCTGCCTACATCTGGAAATACCAGTCACAAGAATTTGTAGATAAAATTCATTAAAGCAAAATATCATAGTTATTTGCTAATACTGTGGAATTTTCAAACTGGAATAGAAAGTAAATTTATCCTTGAGTTAAAATTGGAAAAAAAAAGGCAGAATCTGAAATGCTTTAAGTATTTCTCAGCAAGTCCTTGGAAACTGTCTCTAAAGGTAATTATTCCAATGATTCCTTAGACCCCCTGATGGTATATATTCTTGCCAAGAGCAGAAAAGAATAAAAAGACTTCTGGGTTATAAAAAGGTCCTTGAAATAAAAAGAAATGTCTTAAAAAATGTCCTTCACTATCAAATATCAGAGTGAACCAAGACGGTAGAAAATGCATTTTCTTGCAAACATTTTGCAGATATGAAACAGTTCAAAGAGGCTTGGTTTTGGGAAATAATGTTCTGCGTTCTATGAACACCAAAGAAATAACTGATCTGAAAATGAGTCAGGCCTTTCTTCTTATGTTTATTTTTTTTAATTTCAAAAATAAAACTTTACTCATAACAAAGTATGG
Organism: Pristis pectinata; assembly: GCF_009764475.1. NCBI lineage: Eukaryota > Metazoa > Chordata > Chondrichthyes > Rhinopristiformes > Pristidae > Pristis > Pristis pectinata. The sequence continues at coordinate 63,218,686 of NC_067413.1, forward strand.
ATATACAAAAAGAAAAACACAATGCAAAAACATCCCTTCTTTTTCTTTTTTCTCTGCAGGAGTGGAGGACATGCCCAGCCTGACCTGACAGGCATGCCCTCCTGCTCTGCATTCTTAGTACCATAGCACCATTGCCACTCATGTGGCCCCCTGAGGTGCACGCCCTTTCTATCTTTGAGGGGTTTCCTCACCTGACTCAGCCCCTCCACATCCAGTAGTGGAAGGAGGCTAGACTGTGGTCCTTCCCCATAGAGCCTTTGCACTGGCTGCACCAAGCTTCAGTGCATCCCTCAGCACATAATACTGCAGACTGGAATGTGACAGTTGGCAGTATTCCCTTATGGACCTCTCACTGTGCTGAAAGACTAACAAGTTTCAGGTAGACCAAAGAGTGCCTTTCACCGAGTTGATGACCTTCCAGCACTTGATGTCTGTCTTGGTGTGTGACCCTGGGAACAGCCCGCAGGTCAGAGAGTCCTCTCTTACGCAGCTACTTGGGATGAACTAAGACAAGGACCCTTGCATCCTACATTTTATCTAGAATTCATTCCTAAGTCTCTCGAGCCCTAGTAAATGTTATAAATTTCTGGAGACTCCAAATCAGCTCGAGAATTCCCATTAAATATACCAATAGATATATTAAGTTACCACAAACCTTGAGACAATTAAAACTCTCGCCTATGTATTGAGTGAGAAAGATAAAAATCAAGGCTTCTGAATATACTAAAGGTCAGGTCCTGTGGTAATGGGGTTAGAACCATAGAACCATACAGCACAAAACAGGCCCTTCGGCCCACCATGTCGTGCCGTCCATCAGACCACCCTCACACTACCTAACCCCTTCCTCCCGCATATCCCTCTATCTCACGTTCCTCCATATGCCTATCCAACAAGCTCTTGAACCTGTTCAATGTATCTGCCTCCACCACCACCCCAGGCAGTGCATTCCATGCACCAACCACTCTTTGGGTGAAAAACCTCCCTCTGACATCTCCCCTGAACCTCCCACCCATAACCTTAAAGCCATGACCTCTCATCTTGAGCATTGGTGCCCTGGGAAGGAGGCGCTGACTGTCTACTCTATCTATTCCTCTCAATATTTTATATACCTCTATCATGTCTCCTCTCATCCTCCTCCTTTCCAGTGAATAAAGCCCTAGCACCTTAAGCCTCTCCTCATATTCAATACTCTCCAATCCAGGCAGCATCCTGGTAAATCTCCTCTGCACCCTCTCCAACGCCTCCACATCCTTCCTATAATGAGGCGACCAGAACTGAACACAGTACTCTAAGTGTGGCCTAACTAGAGTTTTGTAAAGCTGCATCATAACCTCGCGGCTCTTAAACTCAATCCTGCGACTTATGAAAGCCAACATCCCATTGGCCTTCTTAACTGCTCTTTCCACCTGTGAGGCAACTTTCAACGAACTGTGAATATGAACCCCCAGATCCCTCTGCTCCTCCACACCGCCAAGTACCTTGCCGTTTACCCTGTACTCTGCCCTGGAGTTTGTCCTTCCAAAGTGTACCACCTCACACTTCTCCGGATTGAACTCCATCTGCCACTTGTCAGCCCAGCTCTGCATCCTATCAATATCCCTCTGTAAGCTCCGACAGCCCTCCACACTATCCACAACACCGCCTATCTTAGTGTCGTCCACAAACTTACTAACCCAGCCCTCCACCCCCTCATCTAAGTCATCTATAAATATCACAAAAAGTAGAGGTCCCAGAACCGATCCCTGTGGGACACCACTAGTCACTGCCTTCCAATCCGAGGGCACTCCCTCCACCACAACCCTCTGCTTTCTACATGCAAGCCAATTCCTAATCCACACAGCCAAGCTTCCTTGGATCCCTCGGCCTCTGACCTTCTGAAGAAGCCTACCATGAGGAACCTTATCAAACGCCTTACTAAAATCCACGTAAACCACATCCACCACACTGCCCTTATCAATCTTCCTGGTCACCTCCTCAAAGAACTCTATCAGGCTTGTGAGGCAAGATCTTCCCTTCACAAAGCCATGCTGGCTGTCCCTAATCAGTCCATGATTCTCAAGGTGTTCATAAATCCTATCCCTTAGAATCCTTTCTAACAGCTTACCCACCACAGACGTGAGACTCACCGGTCTATAATTCCCTGGCCTATCCCTATTACCTTTTTTGAACAAGGGGACCACATTCGCAACCCTCCAATCCTCCGGCACCACCCCCGTAGACAACGAGGACTCAAAGATCCTTACCAGCGGTTCAGCAATCTCCTCCCTAGCCTCTCGAAGCAGCCTGGGGAAAATCCCGTCAGGCCCCGGAGATTTATCTGTCTTAATATTATTTAACAACTTCAACACATCCTCTCTCTTGATATCAACAACCTCGAGAACATTACCCCTACCAGCACTCCCTTCCACATCATCAAGACCCCTCTCCCTGGTGAATACCGAAGAGAAGTACTCATTGAGAACTTCTCCCACTTCTGCCGCCTCCAGGCAAATTCTCCCACCTTTGTCCTTAATCGGACCTACCTTCACCCTAGCCATCCTCCTACCCTTCATGTACTTGAAAAAGGCCTTGGGATTTTCCTGAACCCTACTAGCCAAAGCCTTTTCATGTCCCCTTCTAGCTCTCCTCAGCCCTTTCTTAAGTTCCTTCCTCGCTACCCTATATTCCTCATGGGCCCTGTCTGAACCTTGCTGCTTATACCTCACGTATGTTACCTTCTTCTCCCTAACAAGTCGTTCCACCTCTCTCGTCACCCACGGTTCCTTCACCCTGCCATTCCTTCTCTGCCTCACCGGGACATATTTATCTCTAACATCCTGCATAAGATCCCTGAATATCGACCACATCCCCATGGTAGATTTTCCTTCAAAAAGGACATCCCAATTTACACTCCCAAGTTCTCTCCTTGTAGCCTCGTAGTTAGCCCTTCCCCAATTGAAAAACCTCTTGTCCTCTCTGCACCTGTCCCCGTCCATGACAATTTTAAAGGTTATGGAGCAATGGTCACTGTCCCCCAAATGCTCACTCACCAATAGATCCTTCACCTGTCCCGGTTCTTTTCCTAAAACTAGATCTAACATGGCATTCCCTCTAGTCGGGCTGGGATTGAAAATAAGGAGTTGGCTATGTAGATCAGAGAGGTGAAGAAATTTCTTCACCCCTTGGGCAGTGAATCTTTGGATTGTGCTACCCAAGGCGGTGGCAGGGTCTCAGTCACTGATAATTTTAAGGACTGTCATCGATAGGTTTTTAGATATTAGAGGAATCAGGAGATAATGCAGAAAAGTGGCACTGAGGTAAAAGGTCAAACATAATAATATTGAAGAACAGAGTGGGCTCAAGTGCTGAATGATTTAGTCCTGCATATACTTATATTGATATTATATCTTATATTATACTGATCCCTTCAGTCTCCCTGTCCAACCCTGGGCTAGTGATATACATGGGGGTGGTGGGGACTAGTTCCTCTTTTCTTGTTCTGACCTACTTGGTGCAGAACACCAAGGCAAAATCCTGTGACTTGTTATTACACAGATAAGTCATAGCTGGAAATTAAATCTGCCATTAAGGGTTCAGACCTGGCTTCAAGGAATTTTAAGGAGGGCCTTTAGGGCCTGAGGGAGTCTGCCAAAAGTTGTGCCACAGAAATGGGCAGGTTGTCCATTTCCTGATATAAACAATTGGGATATCCATCAATCAACTTGACCAGCCTTTCTGTGGTGCTATCAACATTAAATGTATTCAAGAAAAATGTAGATACATTTATTAAAGCTAAAAGGATCAAGGGATATGGGGAGAAAACGGGAACAGGATACTGAAATAGATGATCGGCCATGATTATACTGTATGGGAGAGCAGACCCAAAGAGCTGAATTATGCTCATGATGTTGATTGATAAGGATTATGTTTCCATGTCATATAAGGCCTTCTAATTCTATTGTGATGTTGCTCTAATCTGGATCAGTTTGGGGTCATTTCACACAAACTTCAAATGACTGACTCAGATTAATTCAGATCTGAGTTTTATTTTATAAGGGGTGTATTATATGAACATTTGTCACACATTATTGATGATCAGGAACTGTATTTTTAATATTATTCAAAGGAATATTTAGATAAACAGAAAGGTAAACTCATCATTGACGTGTTTCCAATGTGTGAATACTAAATTAAGTAGAAAGCAAATTTCTACCACAAAACTGCCAAGAACTTCTAATCATCTTTGACAAAACAAATCGGATAACTTTAATTTATGGGAAGGTTTGCAATGGCTATTTTAAATGAAAAGAACTGATGAATGTTAAAGGTAATTTGCAACATCCTTGCCATTTGTTTTTGTATAGGTATAATTAGTCTCACAGTTGTCAATTATTTGTTGCACTGCAGCTGTGATCTACCTGCTACCAGCAAAGCAAGCTGACTGCAATTTCTTTTTGGTGTAGTGCAGTAGTGTTGTCAAGTGTAATGGGAAAATGGGAGCCTGCTCCATATATCCATTATGCTGTGGACGAAGGCGGTGTTCCAATCAATATTCTTGCAAATATTGTTCATCTGTTCTCTGGCTCTTCATTCATTATTCAAGTTAAACAGCCCACTTACTCATCAATATCATGAGCAGTGGAAGCACATGAAATTCTCATGATGATCCCTTGAACCAAACTGTTGAAGATTAGAGAAACCACCCTAGCCATCAATGTTTTTAACAACTGCATATCACCCACATTGTTCAAAAGCCTGACCTCTGTGCCAGACTGCTGGCAATTTCCCAAGCAATTATCAGCACATCTGAAATATGAACAAGTCCAGAACTTGCTGGTTGACCTGATATTGGATGTGTGATGAAATCTTGTGGTGAAGCAGAAACTTGTCAGGAATTTCCCTATTGCTTCAGGTCTTTGAATTGTGAAGTTAACTCTGTTTCTGTAAATGTGGCCTGATCTGCTAAATATTTCCAGCACTTTGTTTTTATTCCCAATAATGCACTGGAATCTGCCCATTGACTCTGCACAAGGACAGGTCCAAGCTGGGATTGTGACTCACTTGAATGGAGAGGAATTATAGAGAATTGTTATGAAGCACAAAGATAGCATTGAGCTTTTATTTTTATGTTATTTTATTATTTGAAAGTGTAGAGGAACAAAGGAATATTGAAATTCTGGAATGCATATCCATAGATCCCCGAAGGCAGCTATGATTAAGAGGACATACAGTATAGTCTATTAGATATTTATTTGTCACATCTATATCAAAACATACAGTGAAATGCATCTTTTTGCATAACTAAGAATGTGCTGGGAGCAGCCTGCAAGTGTCACCACTCTTTCTGGTGCCAACATAGCAATGCCCACAACTCCTGACTTGTACATCTTTGGAATGTGAGCAGAAACCAGGGGACTCTGAGGAAACCCACAGACACAGGGAGAACGTACAAACTCCTTACAGATAGCAGCAGGAATTGAACCCAGGTCACTGGCACTGTAATAGCATTACGCTAACTGCTACACTACTGTGTCATCCTAAAAGAATTCTACTCTGCCAGAACTCAAACCTGGAACCTTTGAATCACTTCAACTGCAAGAACGTCAATGCACTAGCCATTGTGCCAGAGCCACTATTAGTGGAAGCATTGAACATGCTAAGACTATATAAAAGATGAGTCAAGCCATCACCAGAGCACTGAACTCAGTTCAGATCACCACAGTACAAGAACATGACTGCATTCAAGAAAGCGCGAAAGAGCTTTATTAGAATGTTCCCAGGGTTGGAAGATTGTAATTGAGGAAGGCTGATCACACTGTTTTCTTCTTTGGAACAAGTACAGAAGGAAATTTAATTGTCATCTATAACATTGGACAGGATGAACAGGAAGGGCCTATTTCTCTTGGCTGACAGTTCAATAACTAGGGGACATGGATCAAAATAGCATTCACCCAAGATTAGCAGGGGCCTGATACTCACTGCCTGAAAGCATTAACCATCATTACATTTAGCAAAGACCTTGATGAGCATTTGAAATGGCATAACCTACAAAGTTATGGACTGAAAATGGGGAAGATGGAGATAATTGCACTACTGTTCTTTAAAGCACAGCCATGGGATCTGAGACAAGGCTTTAGCTTAACTTGTCTAATATACAGTGCCTCCAGCAATACAATCATCTTAGGTTTTTGTGCGCATGCCTCTGGTGTGAGACTTAAGATTCAGAGGCTAGGGTTTGACCAGCTAAACCACAGCTAATGCATTACTACTGCATTCCTTGTTTTTTTTCCCTCTAATAGATTGCATCAAGGGATTGGAGACCATAACAAAAGTTTTTTTTTCCCCCCTCTAAGTGTTACTTAGAGAAACTGCTGGATCTTCTGCTTAACTAGGCAGGAGCTGTGGACTCCTCAGCACAAGCACTTCAATCCTTGCTCAGCTACTCAACAATCCAAGGACACCTGCACTGCACCATTGGAATGCTCATGGAGCCAGACAGGGGTGACCAGACTCCAAAAGATTTCCTAGCACTTAGGTAGGAGGATCTGCTTGCAGAGTGATGCCATTGATCCCCATGGGAAGAAACAGCTGAGGACAGAACAGTGAGGTTAATTGTTTTTATTTGAGTTAACTGAATTGATTTAAATGTTTAGTTGTAGTCTTTACTGCACTCTTAATTTATATTTTTTTCATTTTTAACAGTATTGTTTATTTTTTTGTTAAAAACAATAGACTTGAAACAGTAAACCTAAAATGGGACCTTATTGACTATTAAGACAATTCAGGCAACAGAGTACATCAATAATGATCGAGGAGGTCCTACATTATGCTGGGCCATTCCAGTCAACCAGCTGCCAGTTTCCCTGAAGGGACCACACTTGGGGCCCCACTCAAAGAGTGGGGTCCATGGACAGGAGACTGGTATTCTTGGGCAACTACCAGACAGAAGATCCCCTGCATTTACTTGTAGCTATTTTCCATTAGGTCAAACTCCAACATAGTATTTAAGGGCAAGCTTTCGTTCTCAATTCTCATTCATACATTTCCTTCTAGGTATGGTCCATACAGTAACCCCAAGCAGCTTTTTAAATTCATTATACAACATGAAAACAGAAAAATGACAAAAGTACTCAGTAAGTCAGGCCATATCTGTGGAAAGAGAAACAGTTAATGTTTCAATTTGAAGACCTATTGTTAGAACTGGGAAGGAGACAAAAACTTATTAAGCAATAGGGAGGGTGGGGAGGGGGGGGCGCATCTCTGATAGGATGAAACTAGTGTGACCATGGAGATAAGCTGCTAAACAAAATTTGGCCAATGAGTGACTGGGAGCAGTTAGAGAGCAAAAACAGACAAAAGAAAATAGACAGGAGAATATAGGAGTTGCAAAATGCAGAGCAGGAGGACATGCCTGTCAGGTCAGGCTGGGCATGTCCTCCACTCCTGCAGAGAAAAAAGAAAAAGGGACAAAAAAAATCAAACAAGCTGAACCAATATCACAGATGGATGACTGATAGGGACAGAGAAATTAAGTCATCTGAAGCTGTAGGATTCTATATTGAGTCCAGAAGGCAGCAACCTGACCAGATGAGGTGCTTTTCCTCAAGGTTTTCAGCCTCAATGCACAGGAAACCCAGACCAATGAGTCAGAGTGGAAGTGGGATGAAGAATTAAAGTGGCAGACAACAAGGTCAGGACCACCCCTACAGAGTGAATACAGGCACTCTGCAAAGCTGCGTTTGGTTTCTCCAGTGTAGTGGAGACCACATTGTGAATACTGAATGAAGTGCAGGAGATTGGAAGTGCAAGAGAATTACTGCCTCACCTGCAAAAATTGATTGTGTCCCTGGATGGTGGGAAGAGAAGGTGGGGGGGGGTGGTGGTGGTGGGTGGGAAGAAGGGAAGGAAAAGTATTAAATCACCTGTGGTTACAAAGGAAAGAGCCATAACAATGAGGGAGTTAGATGGTCCCATGATATCACCAACAATGAAGTACTACAATGAGCAGCCACACCAAACATGGAACCATGCCACCATGGAAATGTCCTGGGCTGCCAATGTCATTCATGTGAACAATCAATTGGAAGAGAGTTCTGTACAGTCAAGTTAAGCCAATAGGAAGGTTGGCATCCCAAACTCTGCTACAAGGATTACATTAGGGCACATACAGTCTGCCAGGCTGCACATGGGGGAAAACAATTCATAACAGGCTAGCCTATGAAGGAAGCAGAGCAAGCACAGAACATCATTGTGTCACTTTGACAGAGGGCAGTGAGAACATCACCACCACCTTGCCTGATCACATTTCCTGAACCCTAAAAGTGGAAACTAACTTCTAGTATAACTATTGATGATACTCAAGTATGCATGACAGCATTAAATCATTCCAAACATTTAAGCTAAAACAAATTGCTTCTGTCATTGATGGACTCGGACATTCCTTGCAGAATTGAAAATGAGCGGGAGAATGAAGGAAAGCTGTGCAAAGTGAGAAAAGCTGCCAGACAGGAAAGATGAAGGGGAGTGTTCTCAGGCAAGAAGTTATGGTCACTGAAGAATGCCAGTAAACAATTTTCTTCTTTAACTTTAACAAGAATGAAGAATTTAGATATCTCCAGCAAACAGATTGTGACTAAAAAATTTTTTAACAGAAGTCACAAATGCAGCCTCAAAGCAGGGTAAAAATGGCATTGCCATGGCTGTCAAAGAGACATGGCCCATGCCTTTTACCAGCTTGAAGTTTAAGTATATTTATGCATGAAAGACTCTCCAAACAGTGAAAAAAATTCATCTCATTCTCTCCTACCGGAGGCCAGCAAACAGTGCAAACATGAGTTTTCTTGGATTGTAGACCATCATAATTCAGGGTTTCCATGACTTCACACACATTTTCCTTGTGCACCGATTTTGCCATGTTCCTGAATGAAAAAAGTGTTCTCACTCCATCAATATATTCCTGGTGTCTAACCACTGGAGGCACATCACACAGGTAAGCACCCATTATCCTGGACTCAATTCCTTTATTCCACAGATACAATTTGCCTCATGAATACTGGCCAACAAGGATTTTCCACTGATGACATGATTCATGACCCCATTCTGGAACTAATGTGCAGTAAGCCTACAAAAAACATGTCACCACAAGGAACAGTATACATCAAAGTTCAAGCAATAATCCACTGCCTGAACTGCTCTGAAGTAGCCCTGCTATATTTAGCAGAGTATGATAGCAAGATTAATATTCAGACTTCCAGTATTTATGAGGGGAACATGAAAATTAAGGAAATGAACTTTCAGTCCATTAAAAAGTCTACTCTTAAAATGTTATTCTTTTATCATTCACTGCCATTAGTTTTATCTTATTTTTCTGTTGTGGGAATCCTGATGGTTTACTAGTTAAATTCCCCAGGTGTCCCTTCTCTTTGTGGTATAATTACTCATGGTAAGGTAGAGTTGAATACCAGTTTTAGAAATAAACTACATTTCTTAAATTATACAGATTGAGAAGACCTCATATGAAACGCAGTTAGTGCTGAGAAAGCTTATATCAACTATGCCTTATGTTAGGGGCCTGTACTAATCTGTGTCCTTGGGCAAAAGAGCAGAAAATTCAGTCAGTGTTGAGTCCAGTTCATTGTTCAGTGGTTCCTGACAAAATATGGCATTTGGAAAGGATCATATCTGGCTCAGCCATAATATCCCTCAAAACCCAGGAGTTTGTACATTCTCCCATGTCTGCGTGGGTTTCCTCTGGCTTCCTCCCACATTGCAAAGACGTATGGGTAGGTTAATTTGGGTTTAAAATGGGCAGTGTGGACTCATTGGGCCAGAAGGGCCTGTTACCACACTGTAAATAAAATATTTAAAAAAAATTTTAAAATTACTGCTGAAACTTGTGCATGTGAATCAGTCACTGTTCCACATTAGTGAAAGACTGTCATTGCCAGGAGATCATTCACATAACACTGACTTAACAAGATAAGGAAAAAGGAAGGAAATCATTCTTTTTGCACAGAACTTTCAGCTTTAGAATCATGCCTGTTGTTTATTGTGAAGATCCCAATGGTAAATGCTAGTGTCATAAATCAATTTTAATTTAGGAATGCCAAATGTGCAAGATTTCAACTCCAGGAAGATGCAATTTACATTGATCTAGGAGATGGAAAATATGATCAGAAATTATACTGATACTCCCTCAGAGAATTCAACAACCAAGTGCAGAATGAACAATATTTCTCAGATTTAAGTATTTGAGTCAGTAAGAAGTGTATTGGAAATTCTTTGACTGTCCACTGAGGAATCTGAATGATTGGTTCTGTTGGAGTTTGTCAGTTCATAGACTGAATATAATGCCAAAATTCACTTAGTTTTTTTTATGAACCAACAATCAGCCATGTGTTGACCTTTTTATAAATAATTTATCTGAAAATTCTTGGAAAATCACTTGAGACTAGCAAACTACTTCTTATTTGGAAAAGAGAAGAAATAAGAAAGAATTTACTGTTAGTGGCATTGCTGTTTGTTGTTAAAGACCACCAGAAATTGGAGAGCTGTGAACACAGCCCAGTCCATGGCACTAACCAGTCTCACCTCCACTGACTTATTCTACACTTCCCACTGCCTCAGGAAAGCAGCTAACATAATCAAGGACCCCTACCACCCTGGTCATTCTCTTCTCACCTCTCTCATCAGGCAAAAGACAAAAGCTTGAGTATGTACCACCAGACTCAAGAACAGCTTCTATCATACTGTTATCAGACTCTTGAACAGAATTCTCATACACTAGAAGATGAACTCCTGATCTTCCAATGTACCTCATTTTGGCCCTTGCACTTGGTCTACCTGCACTGCACTCTGTAACTGCAACACTATATCCTGCATTCTGTTTTCTTTTTACTGCCTTGATGTAGTTATGTATGGCATGATCTAGCTAGATGGCATGCAAAAGCTTTTCACTGTATCTCCATACATGTGACAATAATAAACCAATCCAATTAGTGGCAAGTGATATACAGTATAAGCAATTGTCATTGCTTATATCCCACAGAAATAAACAACTCATTTATCTGTGGGATGTTGACATTTTTGATGAAGCTTCAATTTAGTGCTAATTTTCCTTAAGGTGGTGATGAGTTCCCTCCTTTAAGTAATATGGGTCTTATGACAAAATTACCCCTACAGTGCTGTTGGATAGGAAATTGCAGGAATGTGACACAGCAATGATGCAAATCAGGATGGTTTAACTTGGAGGGGAAATTACAGTAATGGCATTGCCATTTGTGTTCAAGGTGATAGAGGCCCTGGGCTTCAAAGAAGTTACTGCAGGGCATATTGGAAATGCTACAACCACAGTCAAATCACATTTGCAAGTACTCATTGTACCATTCACCTGAAATTTCCATAGGGATTATTCTGATCTCTCAGATGCCTTGTCAACGGCAGATTAGGTGGAATGCTGCAGAAAGAGCGAAAACACATTTGTGTCAATTCCCTGGGACTTTTCAGTCAAAATTATGGCATGGTTCAGAAGAAACTGATGGAAAATTTCCCTTGGTACATTCAACTGCCACTGGCTTTAATGCTAAGATCTGAATTTTCATTTCAATTGGCAAAAAGAGGTGATAAAAGACTGCTGTTTATTCATTCCAAAAAAATGAACACTGCTATTTCCCTCTGGCAATTCCATTGTGTCTGATTCACCTGCCTTGTCCCAGGTAGATAAAAGTCACTGAATCCAACCTTCTTGCAATATTGAATTCAAATAAGTCACAATGTTTCAAGATTTTAAAATGTTAGTGTTATTGCCAAAGAATTTACATTCAGAATGGCATTCAAAAAAGAATGCATGTATCCTTTATAATTTCATTACTTCAATGGCTGAAGAATGAGAACAATGCAGACTCAGAAGGAATGGCAGTACTTAAACCAGAGAGCTTTCAGACCCAAGAGGTCAAATCTGGATTTCTTCCAAAGACAGTGAGTAGGAAGGCAGCAGAGGTATGCCATCTGTTAGTACCAGAACCAGTCTCTTTAAAATCAGGACTATGGTCATGTCAGTGACTGTACAGTATATGCAACAGAACTAAATTTTAGTACTGTCAAATACTTCCAAGCAACCTCAATCCTGCAGTGGATTATTCTGGTCACTTATTACATGAAATTGAATTTTTCCCCCCCACATGCAAGACTTTATTGATGCCACTCAACAGGAAGGGTTTACAAGATATTTGTTGTTGCAAGTGATGCTGCCACAATTCTGGGCAAATTATCTGCGCAATGAGAAACAAAGGACTGCACATGCTGAAATCTAGATGACTGAATTGGAACATTGAATTCTCCCACTCTAAGTATTCCCCACCCCACCATGCTGCTTCTCTTCCCTTTCTTAGCCTCTTTTTCAACATTCCCCCCCCCCCCATGACCTACCTTTGACCTATCCCCCAGTGGATCTGCTCTCCCCTCCTCCCATGCACCTGCCTATCACTATCTCTTACCTGTATCTACCTATCACCACCTTGTGCCCACCCCACATCCCCTCTTTTGTCCACCTATCCTGCTCTGCTTTTCCCTCCAACATATTGGGCTTCCCCTTTTCCTATCTTTAGTCCTGAAGAAGGGTCCTGACCCAAAACATTGACCACCTGCTTTGCTCCACAGATGCTGCCTGGCCTGCTGAGTTCCACCAGCATCATCATTTTTTTTCAAATCATGTGTGCATTCTGCCTGCTGCTCTCTCATCAAGGAGAGAATTTAACTTGTGCAAGGTTAAATACATCAACTGCAACTACTTGATATGATCCAAAACAACTACTTGATATGAGCCAAAACCTAGGAGGTTTAGGGCTGCACTGATCTTTATCTCCAAAGGCAGAGAAGTCCTAGAATGGACTTGCTGCAAGATTACTTAGACAGGAGTAAAACATCCATCACCTACAAAGCACGATCATGATCAGTTCTCTACAGCTCCAATGATATTAAAGAATGTTCTCTACTTGCCTCATTGTGAGCAGTTCTGAAGACTAATTAAGTTCATTAAGCACAAGTAGTGTCACTCCATCAATCATCCTGAACTTTTACTGCAGTCTAGTGTTGATACAGTGCCTACTAATAGCCACATACAAAATAGGTAGCAACAATTTATAGAAGCTTCCTCCTTAGCAAAGGAGAAGATTCAATATGTATCACCTAGGAAGATAAGCATAGCTGTTGCTTGATGAATCTACCACCTGCAAAGTGGACAATGAGTCATACAGCATCTTTACTTTTCCTATGTACTCACTCATTCACACTATAGGAGATCCCCAATTGTCAGCAATGTTGGATTTCCTTCACCACAAGTAGTGCAATGGGGCAGGAAGGCTGTCTCACTACCCTCCAGGACAATTAGGGATGATCAACAAAGGCTGATGCCACAGGAAAGCCCACCAGCCACAAGCAATAACAAATAAACAAATAAATAAAAACTTGAATCCCTAGTGATACAGTTCTCACAATGGCACTTCCAATTATTCACACTCAATGCTCTTGTCAGCACGTTATGAAAGCTAAAAACAAGCAAATCAATACCCCAAATGTTTTTATAGTTCCAGTCAAGAGTGAGAGCATACAATCACCCTTGTACAGGTCCTTAGTTCCTGTCTTTCTTTGTATGCATCATTGCCTTTATGCAATGCTCCCATGTGGCTGTATCCAATGATTGCTCACTTGGAGGACAGGAGGTAGTAGATTGATATGAAGTGCAACACAGCAGCTCTTGCACTAATTGGATTAGCTCCAGATAACAGTGTCACTATTAGCCATCCAGCTGACAGCCAATGATGAGACCAGTGTTGGCGTGTGATTGTGGTGGGAGCTCAAGTACTGATATCCTCCAAGACAAAGCACAGTTATGATCAGTAGAGCCATTGACATTCTCTTGGAGCAAATCAAAAGCAATCCCTGTAGTGGCCAGATTTCTGATGTGCTGTGACTCTCTCAAAGTTCCTTTAAAAAGTGAAATCCCAGAAATCTGATCCTAAATGTCAAATGTTAAAGCTTTCAGTGCAGTGCCCGTGTATTGGATAGCCACTGCTGCCATTGGAAACTCTTCAGCCACAAGAAACTATACTAACATTAGCTGTAGGTTTTTAACATGGAGACAGTTACCACTTCCAAGATGCAGAGGATGATCTTCAAACTCTTCATAAAGTCATGTGCAAGTTTGCAGCTTCCATGCTCTTAGACATTTCAAGCAGGATATCCAGCAAGCTGGCCATGTGCATGTGCACCAGTCATCAACTAGAGATTGCTGCTTTAATTTTAGAACATAGAACATTACAGCACAGTACAGGCCCTTCAGCCCACAATGTTGTGCCAACATTTTATCCTGCTCTAGATTCTATATAACCATTCCCTCCCACATAGCTCTCCATTTCCATATCATTCGTGTGTCGATCTAAGAGTCTCTTATATGTCCCAAATATATCTGCCCCCACAACCTCTGCTGGCAGTGCATTGCATGCACCCACCACTAAAAAAACTTACCTGACATCCCCTTTATATCTTCCTCCAGTCATCTTAAAATTATGCCCCCCTCATATTAGCCATTTTTGTCCTGGTCGAAAGTCTGACTGTCCACTTGATCTACACCTCTTATCTTGTACACTTCTATTAAGTCACTCATCATCATCCTCCTCTCCAAAAAGAAAAACCCTAGCTCACTCAACCTATCCTCAAGACATGCTCTCCAATCCAGGCAGCATCCTGGTAAATCTCCCCTGCACCCTCTCTAAAGATTCCACATCCTTCCTATGATGGAAGCGACCAGAACTGAACACAATACTCCAAGTGTGGTCTAACCGGAGTTCTATAGCGCCTTAAACATGCTAAGAGTGGCTCTTGAACTTAGTACCCTGACTAATGAAGGCCAATACAACATACACCTTCTTAACAACCCTATCGACCTGTGCTGCAACCTTGAGGGATCTATGATGTGGACCCCAACATCCCTCTGTTCCTCCACCCTGCTAAGAGTCCTGCCATTAACGTATTCTGCCCTCAAATTCAATCTCCCAAAGTGTATCACTTCACACTTTTCCAGGTTGAACTCCATCCATCACTTGTCAGCCCAGGTCTTCATTCTTTCAATATCCTGTTGTAATCTACACTATCCACAACCCCACCAACCTTTGTATCATCAGCAAACTTACTAACCCACCCTTCCACATCCTCATCCAAGTCATTTATAAAAATCACAGTGCAGGGGTCCCAGAACAGATCCCTGCAGAACACCACTGGTCACTGACCTCCAGGCAGAATATGCTCTATCTACCACCACCCTCTGTCTTCTATGGGCAAGCCAATTCCGAATTCATACAGCCAAGTTTCCGTGTCCCATGCCTCCTGACTTTCTGAATGAGCCTTCCATGATGGACCTTATCAAACACCTTACTAAAGTCCATGTAGACCACATCCACTGCTCTACCTTCATCAATGTGCTTTGTCATATCCTCAAAGAATTCAATCAGGCTCATGAGGCACAACCTGCCCCTCACAAAGCCATGCTGACTGTCCCTAATCAGCCTATGCTTCTCCAAATGCCCACAAATCCTGTCTAAGAATCTTCTCCAGTAATTTGCCCACCACTGAAGTAAGACTCACTGGCCTGTAATTCCCAGGGTTATCCCTTTCTTAAAGAAAGCAACATTTGCCACCCTCCAATCATCTGGCACTACTCCTGTGGCCAGTGAAGATGCAAAGATCACCAAAGGCACAGCAATCTCTTCCCTTGCTTCCTGTAATAACCTTGCATATATCCTGTCCGGCCCCAGTGACCTATCCATCCTAATGTTTTTCAAAAGGTCCAGCACATCCTCTTTCCTCACATCGACATGTCCTAGCGTATCAGCCTGTCGTACACCATCCTCAAAAACATCAAGGTCTGTTTCTCTGGTCAATACTGAAGCAAAGTATTCATTAAGGACCTCCCCTACCGCTTCTGACTCCAGTCACAGGTTTCCTCTTATCCCTGATCAGTCCTACCCTCACTCTAGTCATCCTCCTATTCTTCACGTGTAGAACACCTTGGGGTTTTCCTTGATCCTGCTCACCAAAGACATCTCACGCCCCCTCTAGCTCTCCATTCTTAAGTTCCCTACTGGCTACCTTGTAACTCTCCAGAGCCCTGTCTGATCCATCCTTTCTAAACTTCAGGTAAGCTTCTTTCTTACCATCCTTACCCTGCCTCAGCAGGACAAACCTATCCAGAACCCCATGCAAGTACTCCCTAAACAACCTCCACATTTCCACTGTGAACTTCCCCAAGAACATCGGTTCTCAATTTTTGCTCCCAAGTTCCTGCCTAATAGCATCATAATTCCCCCTCCCCAAGTTAAATACTTTCCCATATCATCTGCTCCTATCCCTCTCCAAGGCTATGGTAAAGGTCAAGGAGTTATGGTCACTATTTACAAAATGCTCTCCCACCGAGATCTGAAACCTGATCGGGCTCATTGTTAGTACCAGGTCCAGAATGGCCTCTCCACTCATCAGCTTGTCCACATA
Organism: Pristis pectinata; assembly: GCF_009764475.1. NCBI lineage: Eukaryota > Metazoa > Chordata > Chondrichthyes > Rhinopristiformes > Pristidae > Pristis > Pristis pectinata. Next base: position 63,235,207 of record NC_067413.1, read on the forward strand.
CTGTGTCAGGAATCCTTCCTGGACATGGCTAACAAACTCTGTCCATTCTATCCCCTTTACACTAAGGAGGTGCCAATCAATATTAGGGAAACTGACGTCACCCATGACAACAACCCTGTTATTTTGCACCTCTCCAAAATCTGCCTCCTGATCTGCTCCTCAGCATCTCTGCTGCTACTGGGGGGTCTGTAGCATACTCCCAATAGAGTGATCACTCCCTTCCTGCTTCTGACTTGCACTGACACAATAGACAGCCCCTCCAGCACATCTTCCCCTTCTACAGCTGACACCGTTCCTGATCAGCAAAGCCACTCCCCCACCTCTTACCTCCACCTGTCCCTTTTGAAACATCTAAATCCTGGAATATCCATCAGCCATTCCTGCCCTTGTGACAGCTAAGCCTCAAATGGCCACCACATCATAGATCCACATACTTACCCATGCTCTAAGTTCATCACCTTTGTTCCTGATACTTCTCGCATTAAAGTAGACACACTTCAACCTATCCAACTGACTGCAATTTTGCCCTTTCAAAAGCCTATCCTTCCACAGTCTTTCTGCACTCTGCATTTACTTGTACAGTAAATGAATCAACCTGTGACCTATCACTCTGATTCCCATCCCCCTGGGAAACTAGCTTAAACCCTCCCCAACAGTTCTAGCAAACCTGCCCACAAGAATATTGGTCCCCCTCCAGTTCAGGTGTAACTCATCCTTCTTGTACAGGTCATACCTTCCCCAGAAGAGATCCCAATGATCAACAAATCTGAAGCCCTACCCCCTGCACCAATTCCTGAGCCACACATTCATCTGCCAGATCATCCTATTCTTACCCTCACTGGCATGTGGTACAGGCAGCAATTCAGAGATTACTACCCTTGAGGTCCTGCTTTTCAGCTTCCTACCTAGCTCCCTATATTCCCTCTTCAGGACCTCATCTCTTTTTCTACCTATGTCATTGGTAACAATAGGTGCCATGACCTCTGGCAGTTCACCCTCACCCTTCAGAATGCTGTGGGCCCAATCTGAGATATCCACCCTGGCACCAGGGAGCCAACATACCATCCAGGAGTCTCTTTCACATCCACAGAATCTCCTATCTGCCCCCCTTACTTTGGAATCCCCTATCACTACCACCCTCTTTCTCCCCCCTTCCCTTCTGCACCACACGACCAGGATCAGTGCCAGAGACCTGGTCACTGCAGCTTTCCCCTGGTAGGTTGTCCCCCCCAACAGTATCCAAGGTGGTATACCCATTATTGAGGGCAACAGCCACAGGTGTACACTGCACTTACCTGCCTATTCTCCATCCTTCTGACAGTCACCCAGCTATCTGACTCCTACAGCTTCAGAGTGACCTCATTATCCCATAGGAGCCAAAGGTCATCCAGCTGCAGCTCCAGTTCCCTAACTGGGTCAGTAAGGAGCTGCAGCTAGATGCACCCAGTGCAGATGTGGCTATCAGGGAGACTGGATGTCTCCCAGTACTCCCACATCTCACAAGCTGAACACACCACTGACCCTGGAGCCATTCTCACTACTCTGGCCTTGCACTAAAGGAAACACCAAAGCAAAGAAAGAAAGGAACTTACCAGAGACTTACCTTCACCTCTTCTCACTGAAGCCTTTTGAGCCAAAGCCTCAATAACCCCACTGGCACACTCACACAATGGCCACTCCCAAAATGGCTACTCCACTTATACCTGCCTTCCCTTTATTTGCTGCTGTTAATAAGCCAATCAACTGATAACAATTTGCAAATGTGCCTCATTTAGACTCTTGCTAGGTGAAACTCTCAAGCACACGCACGGAGACTCACCTCTTTTCAAAGGTCCTGCTTCAAATCTCACTCCAACTCCCGACTCTGCAAGGTGAAACTTCAATTTTATATGAGTTTTCTGCATGAAAACCCATATGAGAACTGGCTTGAAACCCTGCCTTCTGGAGAGCAGGTACATGATCTACACTTGCCTTTCGGCCAACCCGCAGGCCGTTCATCCTTGGGTAATTTGATATGTTCAGATCCTGCCTCTAAACTACTCCCCAGTGTGCTCAAAATACTGGTATCTGAATTGAGGACTGTGATTGTTATACAAAGTGATGCACGGTCTTCCTCTTACTCTAAGTGCAAATGCCCTTCTCTGAAGAATAAGAATAGCGAAAGAGTATGGTGATGGTGAGGGAAGAGGGCACAGAGGCAGGGTGTACATAAACCATCTTAGTCTTACAAGGCAGTAGATAGTGAGGGATGGCAGTGAGTTCGGATGCAGAACATTAGAATAAAGAATACTCTCATCTTCGATTATGTCCATTTGACTCTCCTGTCCCATCCTTCACCTTGCTCCTGTGCTGATATGAGCCCTGCATTACTATGCGCCGATGAGAACAAGATCATAGCTAAAAACAGAAAATGCTGGAAAATCTCAGCTTGTCAGGCAACACCTGTGGTAAGAGAAACAAAGTTAACATTTCAGGTCTGAGACCCTTCATCAGAATTGACAAAGAGAAATAAAAAAGGAAACTTGAAGCAGCAGAGAAGGTGCTAGAAAGGGCATTTGGACGTAGGAGAATATCTCTGATAGGGTGCGGCCCAGTTGAATGCTTAATGGGCCAGTTAGATGGTGATTATGCTTCTTTGTCAGTGTTATGTGTTGCTAATAACAAGGCTGTGAAATGCCCAGAAGATCAGTCAAAAAGAAAAACTGGTGACATGCAGAAATAGCCAATTCTGGTTCAGACAGGACGTGAGTTACCTCAAGCATTTGATATTGAGTCTCGAAGGCTGCAATGTGTCCAGACAGAAGGTGAGTTGTATTTCCTCAAGCTTATGTTGGGTCCCATTGTAACAGTGCAGGAGGCCACAGACTTATAGGTCAGAGTGGGAGTGGGATAGAGAATTAAAGTGGCAGGCCACCAGAAGCTCAGGATCACTCCTGCTGACTGAACATAGGTGCTCCACAAAGTGATCACCCCAATCTGTATTTGGTCAGAGGAGACCACCGAAGTACACTAGATTGGAAAAGGTGCAAACAAATTGCTGCTTCACCCAGATAAAGTGTCTGGACCCCTGGATGGTGGCAAGGGAAAAAGGTGAAAGGACAGATGTTGCATCTCCTACATTTAGTGTTTGGTGGGGACAGAAGAGGGGACCAAGGAGTCATGAAAGGAGAATTCCCGTTGAAATTCTGAAAAGTAAGGGAAGAGGATTATGTTTCTAGTGGTGGAATTCTGATGGATCTGGTGGAAATGTTACAGGAATTCCTGATCTCATTGTATCACAGATATTCCTTTTGCCCATTACATCCATCCCACCACTGTCTCTGAAACTTAAAATCACCTTTCTTGGTATTGGTATTGGTTTATTATTGTCACTTGTACCGAGGTGCAGTGAAAAACTTGTCTTACAAACCGATCGTACAGGTCAATTCATTACACAGTGCAGTTACATTGGATTAGTACAGAGTGCATTGAGGTAGTACAGGTAAAAACACTAACAGTACAGAGTAAAGTGTCACAGCTACAGAGAAAGTGCAGTGCAATAAGGTGCAAGGTCACAACAAGGTACGTTGTGAGGTCATAGTCCATCTCATTGTATAAGGGAACCGTTCAATAGCCTTATCACAGTGGGGTAGAAGCTGTCCTTAAGTCTGGTGGTATGTGCCCTCAAGGCTCCTGTATCTCCTACCCGATGGAAGAGGAGAGAAGAGAGAATGTCCCAGGCGGGTGGGGTCTTTGATTATGCTGGCTGCTGCACCAAGACAACAAGAAGCAAAGACAGAGTCCAAGGAGGGGAGGCTGGTGTCCGTGATGCGCTGGGCTGTGTCCACAACTCTCTGCAGCTTCTTGCGGTCTTGGACAGAGCAGTTGCCGTACCAAGCCGTGATACATCCAGATAGGATGCTTTCTATGGTGCATTGGTAAAAGTTGGTGAGAGTCAAAGGGTACAAACCAAATTTCATTAGCCTCCTGAGGAAGTATCTCTCTTTCCCAGTTCTGACAAAGGGTCTTGAACGTGAATTGTTAACGCTGTTTCTCTTTCCACAGACACTGCCTGACCTGCTGAGTGTTTACAGCATTCTCTTTTAATTTCAGGTTTCCAGTTTACTTACAGGTCATTCCCAGCCTACAAATGTCTGATGTATGGACACCCTGTACATCAAACAAGTGTTTAGGACCAATGGAATGGATGGGGATGGATTTGTCAACTGCTGGCATCTTCTGCCCGGTGGGAACAGGGCATCTCTGCATGCCTTCTCTCCCCAACCCCCCCAACCCCACCCCACCCCACCCCTACCCCCCCCCCCAACGCCCCATCAAGCCACAACATTCGGGGGCTGGGCAGACCCTAGAACACTGAGCAGACTCGCTCGCTCACTCACTAAGTCAGTGAGTCCGGCTGGTGGCAGCACTTCCTGCACCTGCTCCCTCTGCCATGACAGCTGTTTCTATGATCCTCTCCCACACCCTGTTTTTGTTCATTTCTGACTTACGAACAGTTCTCAGCCCTGTCATAACCTGGGGGCTGCCTGTATTTTCAAGATCACAACGAGCTCATCTATGTGCCTAATCTTTACAATAGACATACACACAAAGAGCTCGTGCAGTGCCATTTTAGCACACACTTTCATGCACAATTGAATTTCTACGCTGTGCCATCATAAATGATTCCTTCATTCTCTGGTATTTGTAAGCAAATGTATTGTTCAATCACAGAAATATGTTCACAGCTCTAGTTGAAGACCAGATTGTACAGTTGTGCCATTCATTGATTCATGGACTGATAGGTTGAATGAACTTTTTGTGGTAATTTTAACCTTGACAGAGCATACTGAATCATCTTCCCATCATACATTTCTATTTTTTTTTATTGAAGACACAATTGTTTTCTATTTAGTTAACGAGAAATGAAGAGTCATGAATAAGGCTCATCTTGATGGAACTGATAAAATATATGTAGCACAGCAAAGATTACTGGGACCGTGAGCATTAACAATGTAGCTAAGTGAGGTAATAGTGCCAGTATTTGATGTCTGTCAGATAATGAAATTTATTTTCAGGTAATGGAAACATTTCTGTGCATATTTGTTCTATATTTGCCATTCATTTTAGATTAGCTTTCTCATCTGGCATATATGACACATATTTCATTCACTTGTCAGAAAAAAATTAGACCAGGAAGATTAATTTGTTGGTTACGTCGAAGCTTTATTTTGAAATTAGTTTTATTTCTCTGAAAAGAAACCTTATATTTTGCTTTATTTACTATGTTTTTTTATATATTATGTAGTGATGGGAGCATTCATGAACATTCTGAAAGCATGTTTGTAATCAAAATTTTAAAAAGTGCCTCCTAATTCTTATGAAGCATTTCTCTTTTACACGATGAGGACATAATTTATTAATCATCTCTAATGCTACTTGTGAAAGAGGTGGTGAACCACCTTCTTGAACCACTGTTGGCCATGTGGTTGAAGTACTCCCATAGTGATAATAGACAGGACTAAAATTTGCCCAAATGATGATAGGAAGATGACATATTTCTAAATAAGGAAGGCGCTTGACCTGGAGATGATTTTGGAGTTAGTGTCTTCCCATGCACTTGCTGCATTTGTCCTTCTAAGTAGTAGAGGACACTGATTTTGGAGGTCTTAGAAGAAGCATTTTGCAAATTGGTACAGTGCATCTTGTAGATGCCAATCTTTGCAACCTTGGTATGCTGGTCATTAAATGTAGTACTGCTAAACGTTCACAAGCAATTAAAGTTTTTGCTTTGAGCCAAAATGCTGTTGATTACAGATTCAAATAACAGATTCCCACAAACATCCCACCCATGCCCTAACTGTGCAATATGCATTCAGAATTACACTGTTCAAAGCCAGGTAACACTTGGAAATGCCTCCCTGGTCTTCTGGATAGCATTTAAATACCTATTAAGGTTGGAGGAGAAGTTCATCTAGTTTTTCTTCTTAAAAGGTCAGTTTTTCTTTCCCACTTCTAATAAAAGACTCCATAGTTCCTGGAAGGTTAGTCGAAGCAAAAATCTGCAGATGCTGTAAATCTGGAGCAAAAACAGAGCAATCTAGAACCACTTAGTAGATCAGTAGCGTTAATGGAGAGAGAAACAGAGTTGAGTCATTTTGAGTCAAGGATCCTTCATCAGAACTGGAAAAGTGGGAAGGTAAATGTACTTTAGGTGGTACGGAGGAGGAGATGGAGAGAGCAGAGGGAATGTCTGTGATAAGGTGCAGACCGAAGTTGTCATAGTAATAATTACTTTAAGAAATGACAATTGGATCAAATGATGTAGAAACAAACTGAAACATAACAAATTGAAACCATGGTATTAGGCATGCTAGGATTGTCTGTATGTAAATCATAACTCTCAAAGACCGAATGGATAGTCTGTTCCTGTCCTACAGATTTGCGTGCTCTTATTGAAACAACATGACCTCCAAATTCTCAGGTCAAAATCCTCAAACTATGTACAATTGTATGTATACCTTCACTACTTAGGCAGCAAGTGTCTGAAGAAAACTTGCTGCCAGACTCATGGGGACAACTAAGGATGTGCTGTAAATGCTGGTCTTAATAATGGAATTCATATTTTGAGAAGGATGTTTTTAAAGTATATACACAATGGGCTGAATTGCACACAATCCAATCAGCCACCAGCACCATCCCCCACCCCCCAATCTTTGCCAGCCCCATAATTACTATTTCAACCTGCAGATCCAAACAACTTGGAGGTCTTGGTTCTGGGCCATCTCATGAAGTGGTTGAAATTGATTTAAATTATTAAAAATATTTTAAATAACCAGGAATTAAAATTGAATAATAAAACTTAAAAATGAAACTTATGTTGGTTAATTAGGAATTTGAATATACAGTAAAGGAAAGGAAAATAAATAAAACACTCAGCTGATCTACACTTTTAAGATGGTCAGCATCTCTATTCAGATGATCGGGGCTACACAAAATACACACTGCTGAGGGGCCAGATGTGAAGTGCCTGATCCCTTGGGCAACCACTTGTAGGACCATTGCATTCAGGGATGGAATGAGAGGTCAGATGTGCCCACATTTGGCCTTCAGCATGCTGCTGTGCCTGGCTGGGGAAGTGTGGAATGAACTGCGGAATGCAATGCAGCTGGCTGACATTTTCCATGGAAACATCAGCTAATCATCAGTACATTCTGGCCCATTGTTCTCAGTAAATATCACTTAGGTTGGTTTTTAATTTTTTTTAATCTTATTCTTGGAAAAAATAGATTAGTCAAAGATTAATATTGATAAAAATGTTTACACCTTGAGAAGTACACCTAATCATATCATTTTATCCAATTTTAAAATCTATCTTTGAGACTAAAGTTTTCATTTAATTCCCACTTTAGAATATGTGATGAGAACTAAGGAAATTCATGGATGGGAGGAAGACATTCGGAATGTCTAATTCATCCCCTAATCCCCTGGTAAATCTGTTGGTTTCAATTCCATTGTGATTTTGTGAGATATTCATTGCAACATGGTGCAATAAGATGAAAAAAAACTTCTTGGATTTATGTGTTTTAGTCAATAACACACCAATTAACTGAGCAAAACATTAATCATCCATTATATTTAATAGTAGTTGTTTACCACAGACAGCAACAAGTCTGTGATTGTATGGCAGATTATGCCTCAGAACAAAAACTGAAGATGCAATTTGCAACCCGACCACAATTTGACAGTCCTGATGAAGGGTCTCAACCCAAAACGTCGACTGTTTATTTCCCTCCGTAGATGCTGCCTGATCTGTTAAATTCCTCCAGCATTTTGTGTGTGTTGCTCCAGATTCCAGCATCTGCAAGATCTATTGTGTCTCAGTAATATGACTTTAATGGTTTGATACTGGAATCTACTTGTGCCCAGAAAATTTCCACAAATAATAAAGTGGTAGAGATATTTAAAACATCTTTAGCCACGGATGAGGTGCCGGAGGACTGGAGGATAGCTAATGTTATTTTGTTGTTTAAGAAAGGCTCTAAGAATAATCCGGGAAATTATAGGCCGGTGACCCTGACATCAGTCATTGGCAAATTATTGGAAGGTATTCTGAGGGACAGGATATATAAGTATTTGGATAAACAGGGCCTGATTAGGGATAGTCAATGTGGCTTTGTGCGTGGCAGGCCATCAAAAATGGCAGATGGCACTTAATGCAGACAAGTGCAAGGTGATGCACTTTGGGAGGACAAACCAGGGTAAGACTTGCACAGAGAATGGTAGGTCACTGAGGTGTGCAGTAGAACAAAGGGATCTGGGAATACAGATCCATAATTCTTTGAAAGTGGCACCACACGGCCGCAAAGAGAGCTTTTGGCACATTGGCCTTCATAAATCAGGGCACTGAGTACAGAAGTTGGGATGTTATGTTGAAATTCTATAAGATGTTGGTGAGGCCAAATTTGGAGTATTGTGTGCAGTTCTGGTCACCTACCTACAGGAAAGATATCAATAAGCTTGAAAGAGTGCAGGGAAAATTTACACACGTTGCCGAGACCTGAGGACCTGAGTTACAGGGATAGTTTAAATAGATTAGGACTTTATTCCCTGGAGCGCAGGAGAATGAGGGGAGATCTTATAGAAGAATACAAAATTATGAGGGGTATAGATAGGGTGAATGCATGCAGGCTTTTTCCCCTCAGGTTAGATGAGACTAGAACTAGAGGTAATAGGTTTAAGGTGAAAGGTGAAATATTTAGGGGGAATCTGAGGGGGAACTACTTCACTCAGAGGGTGGTGTGAGTGTGGAATGAGCTGCCAATGGAAGTGGTGGATGCGGGTTCAATCGTAACATTTAAGAGAAGTTTGGATAGGTACATGAATGAGAGAGGTATGGAGGGCTATGGTCCAGGTGCAGGTAGATGGAACTAGGCAGCAAAACAGGCTGGCATGGACTAGATGGGCTGAAGGGCCTGTTTCTGTGCTGTGTGCTCTATGACTCCATGACTCTATGGTAATGAATAGTTTCAGCAATGCTAGTTGAGGGATGAACATCGGCCAGAACTTTGAAGAGAACTCCCTTGCTCTTCCTTGAAATTGTACCATGGGATCTTTTAAATCTTCCTGACATGACAGACTTCATTTCAGATTATATTTGTAAGAAGGTATCTCTGACATTGGCGGCCAGAATGAAACTAGAGCTGTGGCTCTCTTGACTCATGGCCAAGAGTGCTGTCTATAGAGCCTCAGCTGACCCCTCAGGTCCAATAACTGAAAAAGTGTACAGTTACTTATCAGATTCAACCCTCCCTATGCACATTGTTCTGCTCTCTCTTATGGGTTCTAAAGAAAAGGTGTAAAACTGGATAGCAAGTGGTTATTGGTTGTTTGCTGCTGCTTCCTCAAACCAATTATATCACCACACATATTTCCTGGCATAAAATTAGAAAGGCATTGGCTTCTCTCCAAAACTGCTCCTAACAGGCATTTATCAGCATAAACAGTAAGGGTTGGCAGGTTATTTCATTAAGTAAGAAAGAGCTTGCATTTATATATTGGCTTTTGTGACCTCAGGATATCCCAAAGCACTTTTTAGCCAATAAGAGACTTCTGAATTATAACCATGCTTGTGATGCAGGGAAATACAGCAGCTAAATTGTGTAGAGCAAGATTCCATACTTACTAAAGGACTTAATTACCTAATATGACACAGAAGGAGGCCATTCAAGCCTGTGAGACCATGTCAGCTCCTGCTAGTGCAATCCCAGTTCCTCTCCTTATTTCCCTGTAGCTCTGCAATTTACTTTGTCTCGCACATCTTTATGAACTGCCCTTTGATTCTCCAGCCACTTACCCACACTGAGAGATAATTTACAGTAGAAAATCAACCTACCACCGTACCTTTGCTATGTGAGAGGAAGCCAGGTGGAAATCCATGCAAACATGGATGTTCTCCAAAAGACGTATAGGTAGTCTTTTTGGAGAACAGGGAGAACATCCAGACTCTATATAGACAACACCCAAGGTCAGGTTCAAACCCAGGTCCCTGGAGACAGCAGTGCTAACAGCTGCACCACCATGCAAATGAACTCATTCCATTCTTTACTTGTGTTGCCATGCATGGGATTTATTGGCAGAAAGTCTCAGAGACTATGTTGGAACTTCTTAACCTCTCCCATCTCATCCAAAATTGTTGAGGTCAACTATAGGTCAGCACAGCTGTCTCCCAGCTGAAATAAGCCAACAACACATAGTCCAGGTATAAAGCCAGCTCCTTCCTACTCTCTATAGATCACTTTCCTATATTTATCAGCTGTGCTATTTCCAGTCCATTTCTTTTATTAGAGGGCCCTTCCCTGTAAGGCTGAGTAATAATTGAACTATGATATTCACACACGGCTCCATTTAATATAAGATATTTATTTATTAGTCACATGTACATCGAAACACACAGTGAAATGCATCTTTTTGCGTTACTGAGAATGTGCTGTGGGTCGCCACTCTTCCGGCGCCAACATAGCATGCCCACAACTCCTAACCTGTACATTTTTTGGAATGTGGGAGGAAACTGGAGCACCCGGAGGAAACCCACGCAGACACAGGGAGAATACACAAATGCCTTACAGACAGCAGTGGAAGTGAGCCCGGGTCACTGGCACTATAATAGTGTTACGCTAACAGCTACACTACCGTCATTTCAGACCATCAGCGAGAAAGAGTCTGCCACCAGCAGGAGGAATAACCCTTAGAGCTCCAGCAAGGAAAGCCAAGTGTAGTGATAACTGCCATCAAAATTCCCTGCTTCAGGGTTGCCTGGGAACTTAGGCATATTTGCTCCAAGATGAAGAGAAGAAGGTCTCCAGAGGACATACTTAATGTTCAAATAGCTGCATTTCTAAAGCATACAACATGGCCTTTTTGGGCAGAGGTGGTGAAGGGTGGGAGGTGGAGTGCAACCACAGAGCAGCACACCAAATTTTCTCTCATTCTCTGACGTGAAGGAGAAATTAGCTAATGTAGATTTTGGAGATCTTTATTAATCAACATTAGCACTCTGGATTTTCCTCTCCCTGCTCTTTTGAGTTAAATTTGTTACCTTTACTTCTCTGTGCTGTTAGCAATGAATGGTTGAGCCTTCCTGTACAGAGAAATGATACAGGATATGTGTAAGTGAATTCACATATTATAATATTGTAACAAAAAATTTGTGTAACCTCAAACAAAAGGGTGAAGAAATGGAAGGAGCTTTTATTTAAACTTATTCATCATTTGTGGATTTTTTTCATGCTTTGTTTCATGCATATTCATACTGAACAAGGCTGTGGTTCTTATATATAAAGTCTTGAAGTTTTCTTGCTCTTCACTTGGACTCAAGGATGAATTGCGTCCATTCCAGTTCTGTGTCTCAGAGGAGGTTGATGAAGTCAATGTGGGATCTGCAGGTTCTGCCGCTGGCGGAGCAGAAGGCACTTGATGGATTGGGTGGGTGGTTCACCATATACACTGGGCTTCTACGTACTTGTGACAAGGAGATAAGACTCTCAGCTCCTTCACCGTTTTGAGTAGTCATGTGCCAGGGATTCCCAGAGGTTTTGAGGGTTTTGAGAACGTTGCTAAAGCAGTTCTTCTGCCCTGTAGGTAATCTCTTGCCGTGATGGAGCTCAGAGTAGAGAGCTGATTTCAGGAATCCAGTATCAGCCATATGAATAATGCTGGAGTTGGTTGAACCTGATCAGGGCCTTGATGCTAGGGTGTTGACATTGGAGAGGATGCTGACATGGATCACTCATTCTACCAGTTTAGAGGGTTTTATGGAGACAGTCTCCCTGATGTCTTAAGGTGCCTGCTGTTGATAGTCCAGGTCTCAGAAGTACATGGGAGCTCAGGTATCACTGCCCTCTGGCAGACCACAAGTTTTGTACCAGGTTTAAGGTCTTAATTTTCAGACTCCTTTTCCTCAGATGACTGAAGGCTCTGCTGCTGCACAAGAGACAGTGGTGAATGTTATCATCATTGACTGCCTTTGGTGAGAGGAGATGCCTGAAATACAGGAAATGATACACATTATCCAGCATCTTGTCATAGACTTATATTAAGGGTTGAGGAGAGCAGGGAGTGGTGTTAAGCAGTGAGACAGGTTTTAAACAATCTTTGCTTTGCTGCTGTTTAGAACTTCTGTCTGGCATGTAAGGTGGAGAGTATTTCTTATACTTGTAGTGTGGAGTATTGCATAATCCACTTAGATCAGAGGCATCATGGAAACATGTGAATCATAGATTCATAGAATCGTACAGCACAAAAACATGCCCTTGCACCCCACCTCATCATTACCGATCATGATGCCTCTGTAAGCTAATCCCATTTGCTTGCATTAGGCTCGTATCCCTCCATGCCTTTCCTATCTAAGTACCTATCCAAATGCTTTTTAAACATTGTAATCACCTCCTCTAGCAGCTTATTGCAGATAATTACCACCCACTGAGTGAAACCAATTACCCCTTAAATCTCCTTTAAGTTTCTCCCTTCTCGCCTTAAACTTTTGCCTCTAGTTCTAGACACCCCTGCCCTGGGAAAAAAGGCTCTAACTATCTATCCTAGCCATGTCTCTCATGATCTTATAAACCTCTGTAAGGTCACACTTCAGCCTCCTATGCTCCAATGAGAATAAACCCAGCCTATCCAAGCTCTCCTTATAACTGGAGCCATCCACTCTGGGCAACATCACAGTGAATCTCTTCTGTACTTTCTCTATTGCTACCTCATCTTTCCCATAGTGTGGTGACTAGAACTGTACACAATACTCTAAATCAGAATCAGATTTATTATCACTGACATATGATGTGAAATTTGTTGTTTTGCGGCAGCAGTACAATGCAAAGACATAAAAAGGTATAAATTACAAAAATAAATAAATAGTAAAAAAAGAAATAATGAGGTAGTGTTCATGGGTTCATGGATCATTCAGAAATCTGATGGCGGAGAGGAAGGTGTTCCTGAATGCAGTCTAACCAATGTTTTGTACAGCAGAAACATGGCATTCCAGGTCTTATCCTCAATGCTCCAGCCTTTGAAGACAAACATACCAAATGCCTTCTTCAATAACCTATCCACCTGTATCACCACTTTCAGCGAGCGATGGACTTACAGCAAACTATGGACTTTATTTGTGGTACTCAACTCATCAAACGATCTGAAGCATGGTACATAGAACATTTCTTAAGGTAAAAGTAGCCCAACAAACTTCAGTTATACAGAACAGATAAGATACATGAATCAAAAAACAATATTTGTCCATCACACACAAAATGCTGGAGGAACTCAGCAGGTCAGGCAGCATCTGTGAAGGGAAATAAACAGTCAATGTTTCAGGTCAAGACCCTTCATCAGGACTGGAAAGGAAGAGGGCAGAAGCCAGAATAAGAAGGTGGGGGGAGGGGGAGGAACACAGGCTGGCAGGTGATAGGTGAGTCCAGGTGAGAGGGGGAAGGTAGGTGGGTGGGGGAGGAGATATAAGAAGCTGAGAGGTGATAGATAGAAGAGGCAAAAGGCTGAAGAAGGAGGAATCCGGTCAGAGATGGCAGTAGACCATGGGAAAAAGAGGAAGGAGGTGGGAAATGGATGGCAGGAGAGGGGAAAGAGAAGGGATGAGTGGGTCATAGGAATGAGCGAAGACAAAGTGGGGGGGTTTGAAGAGAAGGGAGGGTTATCAGAAGTTAGAGAAATCTATGCTGAGACCATCAAGTTGAGAAATCAGTCTTTCCTCCCACAGATGCTGCTCGACCTGCTGAGTTCCTCCAACAGATTGTTTGGACTCATTCTTTCTATCCCTTAAGAGAGCCAACTCACCATTAGAGTCAGGAAACATTTATCAGGTCCCAATGGGTGAGCTACTATAGAGGCCTAATTACCCCATCAGCTTCCTTCTTAATAAGGTGCAATATATTGCATTTGGCTTGGACCTCAGTAACACCATACAGAACAATCTCTCCGTTGCTTATTTTGGCCATGCCATGTTTCTCATCAATTGAGTTTGGGAGAGTTCAGTGGGCTCCTGCTGCTTTAGTTGCATTATTATCAACAAACTTCCCAACTTTCTCTGGTCTGTCTAACTTAAATTCATATTACCTTCCCATTCCCTAACTTCTGCAATAATTGTCATCTATTGGGAGCTAGATGTAACTTTAAAGGCAAGATATTAAAATAAATCTTGCCAAAATCATCTGGATGGATAAATGGTCATAAATCCTCAATAGTGACAGGACTCCACAGCAACGAGTGTCCAATTATAGCAGTAATTCAAGTTCTATTACTTTTCTATGACAGTCTTTGAATATGTGTTTTATAGGAATGAAAATTTTTGTTGTGCTCATTTACTTGCTGTGTTTTTTTAAGTAAATGAGAGAATAAATTATAGATTGTGCACTGTGGTCAGACAGATTGATTACATATACTCCCCTGTTACAAATTCTATCCGACTGAGGTCTGGCTTTCCTTCCTTCCTCTTTCAGTTTCATGCTTATTTACTCCACATGAGCCATCACACAACATTTTAGATTTGCTGCACTACTTAACCTTCAATGACATATCTAAATGTCTCAACAACAGTCCTAAGGAACAATGACGTGAGTTGTAATGATTTCTAGCAGAGACTATGATGTGTGGCCCTCACTGTGTTGCATCAACATCAGTTACTGCAGTCGGTATCTTTAAAATCAACTTGATTAAATAAAAGGTATTGAAATCCTTTCATCACATCTACATAATATCTGGAAAGAAGGTTGATCTTACACGCAGCATTTTTGCTAGTTGCAGGAATTGAGATGTCTATTTCCTACTCAGGAGAAAGAGGAGGATAAAGGTCATAAATGGGGGACCCTATCCTCAGAGGGATTTTATGCACTTCATGCATCCACCTGAGGAACAGGGCCTCAAGAACATGCGCTTCACATAAGGGGTTGACAGAGGGTTCTGGTTCATGCAGACGCAGAACAGTGTCAGATCACCCTGGCAACTGAAGAAAAACATTCACAGGCAATTTCTCCACCAAAGGATCTTTCCAAACTGAAACTGTTGATAAAAGTATTATGTGACAACTTTCACCCCATTGTCCCTGATTCACAAGGAAGTCACGATGGTATCTTTGTTTGCATTGCAAGCTGAGATCATCTTCTTCTCCCTTCAAAGGGAGGAGTTGGCACTGTGCACTGGGGACTTTGCTAACACTCCAAGCTTCCCTGTGGTTCGCGAAGTTATAGACTGTACACATATTGCTTTCGGGGCACATCAGAACCAAACATTTTCATCAAATTCAGTTGGTCAGAGGTTGTTCATAGTCTTCACAGGGCATAACAGCCTGCTTGATAGGCACCCCATGCACAACCATTCACTCACTCCTCCACCAACGCATGGTAGCAGCAGTTTGTACCATCTACAGGAAGCACTGCGGCAACTCACCAAGGCTCCTTAGACAGCATCTTCCACACCCATGACCTCTACTAGCTAGAAGAATAAGGGCAGCAAAAGCATGGGGAACACCATCGCCTGAAAATTACCCTCCAAGCTACACACCATCCTGACTTGGAAATATATCTCTGTTCCTTCACCGTCGCTAGGTCAAAATCCTGGAACTCACTCCCTAACAGCATCGTGGGCATACCTACACCTCAAGGACTGCAGCGGTTCAAGAAGGCAGCTCACCACCACCTCCTCAAGGGCAAGTGGGGATAGACAATTAAATGCTGGCTCAGCCTGCAAAGCCCACTTCCATTGAATGAATGAAAAATAGTCAATCCCAGGTGTTTGGAGAGCAGCCATGAAGACTTTAGGTTCAGGAAACTCACAGTACCTTGATTTTTACTCCACTAAACCTGACAGCAAGTGATTGTGTGCTGGCATGGGCTAACTACCAGTGGCCGGACTAATGACATTGCTGTTTCATTCTGGAACTACAACTAAGTGGGTGAATAATGAAAGCCATGCCACTGAACAGACCAGAGCATACAACAGATGTCCTGAAACAATCGTTTCATTAGCCAGGCAGGTCTGGAACTGCCTTCTGTTGTAGTCCAGAAATGGTCTTCAGATTGCGGTGACATGACCTGGCTGTAAAAAGGTCCAGCCATGACTAGTAGCTGTGGTGAAGAGAGGGAGAAGGAACTGGTAGAGCAGGAATTTAGAAGACTACCCCTACAGCCCCTTTCTACCTGTGCTGACTAGAAGTGCTTCACCCAAGGATAGCTACAATGGTAGGAGGACTGTTGCCACCCTGGGAAAGTACAGCAGAGTGTGTGGCTATGGGTGATATGCTTACCATGGTTGAAAAGCTGATAGTTTGTGGAAACTCTGAAATATGTATTTGTAATGTTACAATAACATCAAGATGTGATGCAGCATACACAAATGTTATTTCTGCACAATAGAGATTATTGTTAGATGAGAAATAGGGTGTTTGCATGGAGCAATGAATGAAGCCAGGGGGAAACCTGGAATAATATGATGGACCTGCTGTCCTCTCCCAGAATGACAAATTAGCCTGGGGACATTCACTGACATTGATCACTAATGTGAAGTCAATAAACATCTTCCTACTCTGGGTCCAGGTTCTAGAGACTTGTTCCTGGTGTTCACTTCCATACACTGACACAACGGTATGTCTTGATGGCTTTCTAAATGCGCAAGAACACCTGACCTTCTCTCCACCTTGTCTAGAGTCCCAGAGGCAACATCCATGAAACAGGGGTTTGCTCCTTTCCATGGTCTAACATCTCCTACTACTACAGAGTGACTTCCCGCACAATTTGTAGCCACAGAGCATCTGCCTAAGAGATTGTTCCCGGATCTCTTTTTTGCTGGCTGGATCCAACAGGCGTAAACCTATCCAGACAATAAGGGGCACCTATCAGCACTAAGGGAACACAGATCTTTCACTTAATCATTGCTGTTTGATAATATCATTGTGATTAGGCCCAAGGATGAATTACCCAATTGTTGAATGCACGTTGTGAGTTTTGCATCTGTTCTATGACATTACAATCTAACATCCAACATGTGCAGATGCAGTAGAATGCCAACACCTTCTGGTTCACCTACTCCCAGTCACACACCATCCTACCCAGAGTGTACAGGGGGCTCCCTGGGTTATGAATAACCTGACTTATGGAAATCTGACTTTACACAATTTCTCCCATACATTTTTAAAGCATTTTTTCAAGCTAGTAACAATAATAATAAAATATTTCATGGTATTCATTAATGATTGGATACAGTATATATTCCATTAGTTTAATTATGAGTAGTGTTAGGGTTATTATTCAATGAAATGAAAGAACTATAGCAGGTGTATGCAGAGCAATATGAAATGGGTAGCTTCAGAAAATAGACGTTTCTGAATTTCGGAAAATCGGTTTATCGACAGTTCTCTTGGATGGAACCCTTATGTAATCCAGTGACTGCCTTTGTAGCTAAAATATTACATTGTTGCTGAGTCAAAAGAAATAAATGCCTGCATCCAGCAAGACCTAGGCAACATGTAGGCATGGGTGGACAAGTGGCAAGTAATATTGCACCACAAAAATTTCAGGCAATGTCCATCTTCAACAGGAGAGAGTCTAAGCACTCAACTCTTGACACTTTGACATTGCAATCACGGATTCACCCACCATCAATATCCTTGGGGTCAACATTAACCAGAAACTCAACTGGACAAACATATAAGTTGTATGATTACAAGAGCAAATCAGAGGCTAGGTTTCCTGTCACGAATGACTCACCTCCTGATGCCCAAAAACCTCTCACCAGCTACAAGGCAGATGTCAA
Organism: Pristis pectinata; assembly: GCF_009764475.1. Classification (NCBI taxonomy): domain Eukaryota; kingdom Metazoa; phylum Chordata; class Chondrichthyes; order Rhinopristiformes; family Pristidae; genus Pristis; species Pristis pectinata. The sequence goes on from NC_067413.1 coordinate 63,253,003, forward strand.
GAAAATTATGGAATATCCTTCACTTACTTGCATAAGGTAGTTCCTACAATGCTCAAGAAACTGGAGACTATGCATGATAAAACCATCCACTAGATTAGCATCCCAACCACCACCCCAAATATTCATTCCCTCCACCATCGGCACACAGTGGTTATAGTGTATACCATCTAAAAGATGCACAGCAGCTATTCATCTCGGTATTTCTGACAGCTCCCCCCAAACCTGTAACCTCACCAAGAACAACAGATGCATCAGATGTATAAAAATATCACCATCTACATGTTCCACTCTAAGCTGCACACTATCCTGACTTGGAAATATACCAATGGTCCTTTGTTATTCCTTCATCTAAATCCTGGAACTCCCTACCCAACACTATTGTAAGAGTATCTGAACTAGAAGGACACCAATGGTTCAAAAAGGTAGCTTGGCATCATCTTCTTAAGGTCAATGAAGGATTATCAATAAATGCTAGCCTTGCTAATAATCCACATCACAAAAATGAATAAATTAAGGAAATCCTTGACTCCCTACCCAACAACATTAAGGGGTTGCCTTCAGTGCTGGATACCAACTATTCAAAAGAAAATCGAACTCTACCTTCTCAGAGGAAATTAGGGATGGTGACCTTGCTGGCAATGTCCACAGATCATGCATAAATATCAAAAGAAACCGATATTTCTTTTCCAAAAAATTCATCCTCTGTTATACATGCTAAACCCATAATGTAATAACATTTACATTTTGAACTCCACTCCTGAAATTCAACTCTGAATGTCAGATGCAGTGTTCACTGCACTTACAGTATACTGCTGCAACGTCTGATTAGCATTTACAACAAAGGACAAATATCAACCCCAAAGCTACAATTTATCCTTCCAACAATAAATAGCATAAGTTTTTCTTTCATTTTGGGGTAGATTTCTACTTACATGACTATGGCAAGCTGTGGAGACACTCATTCTTAATTACAGTTATCAAAATAGAAAATGGTTGGGTGCTTCCTGGATGAAAATTCCACTCTGCCAGAACACTGCCTGGGCAGGGAGTGTGAAAATTTATCCTTATAAATACTTCTCACCTCACTGCAAGCTTTTGGCATTCTTTTAGGAATTGTTCACTTTCACACCTGAATCTCATCCCAGTTTGCAGTAGCCATACCAGAAATTTAAATGGCTTCTTTCACTTTTGATTTGTGTAGAGTTTACTGTAAAATTAATCCAGAATATGTGCAAATATTGGGCAGTTATCTGGTGGACAAGATTACCTAAGCATTTCAGAAACTGCCTGATTTTTGTTCCGTTGTCTATCTTGAACCACTACAAACTGAGTGGATTCAAACCATTGTTGTATCAGTGATTTAATGCAAGAGGGTCGTTAACTAAAACATGTCAAAGGACATTTTGGAGTCAAATTTGGCAGCATGCCTGAACTCCGAAATAATTTCGTATGGAACAATGAAAAGAAATGCACTGCAATTAGAATTTAGTGAAACTGCAAAGGGGAAATTCATCTTATAAAACCTGTATAGATTGCAAAGTACAAGGTGAGTAATAAGAAATTCTGATGAAATATTTATAGATAATATAAATAATTCTCTCTTAACTAATTGTATTGATATCTGCATGAACTGAAATTAAATAAAAATAAATGAAGGCATTTGAAATGTCATATCAAATAATCTTTTCCAAGGTTTCAATGTAAAAATAACCAGAAGTGCAAACTCCAGTAGAGTAACAAGGATACACAATGTAATGGAATATTGTAAAATATGATCTATATAACACCTACCCTTGCAGTAGCTGGCTAATTATTGACTAGAAAATGGCATAAAATCTACCATTAAAATCAAACCTTCTGACAGTCTTTGAACCTGAAGGGATATTCCTGAAGGATCAGCCTTCCGTCTCTAAGTGCTTGATTAACTCCTCAATGAAGACATATAACTTTGGCTTCCATTCTCAGTTTATTGGATTACATGGATAACTTATTGCGCAATACCATTGCACTCTTCCCCTGTCTTCTAGGGCCATTCAGGCTTAAATCTGCTGACAAAATGAATTAAGAACTCTTGTAATTTCTAATATTCCACATTCATTTCACAGCTATGCAAACATCTCTAAGTATTAAGTATGTTGTATTACACTGTGTAACTTCAAAGAAGATAAATTTCTCTTTCTTAGTGTGATACAATTCATTCAAAGGTGAGAACAAATGTACATAAAATAGTGAAAGTAATAATTCTGTACTTGACATTTCCTAGGACCTGCCTATCTTCAATTATAGTTTTTAATTCTCTATTATTTAGAGGGGAACAAAAGCAAGAAATAAATAAGACAAACACAATGCAAAGACTTTTTAAATGTATTATTTTATTTTATTTTTTTAATTTATTTTTTATTTTACTTTATTTTACAGCGTGGTAACAGGCCCTTCTGGCCCAACGAGTCCGCGCCACCCATTTTAAACCCAAATTAACCTACCCGTACGTCTTTAAAATGTGGGAGGAAACCCACGCAGACACAGGAAAACGTACAAACTCCTTACAGATAGCGACGGGAATCGAACCCCGATCGCTAGCGCTGTAATAGCGTCGCGCTAATCACTACGCTACCATGCCGCCCCTTTTATGACACTAATTATTCATTTGACAAGTATTCTTAAAAAAAAGAGCTCAAGCATTTAGAACCTCCAATCTATTACTGGAGCTGTATCTATCTATTTTCATGCTACCACTCCGTTTGACTTTTCCTTTGGTTATTACTCTGCCTCTCTTTCCAAATTTTGAAGAGCCCTTTGGGATACATTTTTTGAGTTCATTTTTCAGAATCTAGTGTGGCTGACAACACCAGCATTCATTGCATATCCCTTATTGCCCTTGAACTGAATGGCTTGGTAGGCCATTTAAGAGTCGACTGCAACACTAGATCTGGAGTCACATATAGTCTAGATGAGATAAAGATGCCTGGTTTCCTCCCCTGAACCCTATTAGTGAACCATATTGGGTTCTGCAACAATCCAATTCCTAAGAGTATTTTTTTATATTTCAGATTAGACCCTGAACATTAATTCCATAGTTGCCAAATTGGGATTTGCATCCGGTTTGCTGGACTGTTAGCTAGGCCTCTTGGTAACTAGTTCAGTAATTTAACTGATGTACCTGTGATTGCTACTTTATAAGCAACAACCCCATTTGTTTAATTCTCCTCTCTTGCTGATTGTCCTATCCAGTGTGCCTGCTGTGGGCTGATCTCACCAACCCCTTTCCTCACCTTTCTCACCAGATCCACCACTTCTCTCCTGCAATTTGCCAGTGCACTAGCAAGCATTAATCCTCTTTACTCTTCTCTCCATATGAGTTCATTTATTTTGAATTAGCCCTTTGGCATCCTCTACTTTCTTATGCATGCTTGACTGACATCAGGCTTTTGACAGACTCACTAGTGAAACAGTCTTACAAAAGCCTCCCCATTCTGCTGTATTTTCCACTGTCTTCAACCCAAGCTAGTTGGTTAATATTGATGCCCTTATCTCCAAATCACATTTGCACCTTCCCCTTCTTCCCTACATCCTCCTTCAAGCATTTCACTTTGTTCCTCCTTCTTGCACCTTCTTTAAAATTCACCAAGGCCCTGCCACTGTGTTCCTCCTACTGCTCTCACCCCTCACTCTCCACACTGAGCAAAATCCTTTCATGATGCCAATCTCTCAACTCTGCATTTTTCATCAAATTTTAATGACCGTTTGTCCTCCCAGAAATTATCTATCCAGATAAACATTTCCTTCCCAAATTCATGGCTGCTCCTAACCTCTCTAATCTCATTATATTAATTTCAGTCAAAGTGATCTCCTTGAATCTCTCAAGGCTCATTTCCTCCTACATGCTTCCAATACCTCTTCCTCATGAATATATCACATTGTGGGCCAAAGGGCCTGTTTCTGTGCTGTACAACTCTATGAGTCAGTTGGCAAGTATTCTAGTCCAGTAATCCAAGTTCCTCTGCAATACTCCAAAAGCATTCTTTTAAAAGTGACATCATCTCAGGTACCCCAAAGCAAAAATTACTTCAGGAGTGCAAGAGTAACTCACTCTCAAAATGCCCACTTGAATTTCCATTGTCTGGAACTGATGCAGGAATTATCATTATCCTTTTTAATTTCAGAAAAAAAAACCTACCTTCAACTGCATAACATCAAACAAAAAAGTGCTGTACAATTGTGGTTTGAGGCTTCTCTCATCTTTCTCAAGCTCCTGCAGTCTTTTGACAGCTCTGACTACATTTGCAACTCTCAACTCGCTGAGACTCTCGTCAGGTGGTTCCATACTTACCTTTTCAATTGTGACTAGAGAATCTACCCAATCCTAGACTGTGAGGCTATTTTCAGTTCAATTTTCTGGAAATAGGAATAAAATTACTCCCTTAACTCAGATGCATTACAATTAGGTAAGGTATGTAAATGATAGCAGAACAATCAAATGCATAAACCATTATACTTTTGTGAGGGTCTTATAATGTGGGGCTTGTAGATTTAAGTTTGAACAAATCAGTCATTGGCTGGGTGAATATAGCCTGATGCAAGGTACTTTAGGCACATTCTGTAAAATGCGCTCTAGGAAGGATTTACTTTGAAGTGATGCAATTTAAAAGTGGTTTAAAATGTCATGACCAGCTGTGTTGTTATTATTTGTATAATGTAGGCCAGATTTCAAGATGCAAATATAACACCTCAAATTTATTGCTTAGGAATGGTGGGAAATGCAGATTGACTATAATAAATTGCATTTATTTTTAGTCTGTTGTGCTTTCTAAAGGGAATATGAATGAACAAAGTGGAGATTATCTAAATGCAGACAAATCAGCTTTTAAATCTAAAACATTATATTTTCTATCCATATTTTTGCTGACAACGCATATTTCTGTGGCTTTTATATTATCAAAAATGACATTGCAATGGTGATAAATGTCAGGTGTTTTTCTTTAATATTTAATCTGTATGTATTTCCTCTGAATCATCATTTTCCCAGTGTTTAAGTGGAATATTTCCACCTATGTTTTATTAATTCATTTGGTCAAGAGAACCCTAGGACTAGCTGAAGAGTTGAATCTGCTTTCAAGTATTTAAATGTCAAAATGGCATTATTCTTAAGGGCTGAACATTTCAGCGAACTGTGTGTTAGATGTTCTTTCAAAAATGAACAGTGTGTTTCTATTTAGCTTATTACTGCATTTAACATTTAAATGACATAAAATAGAAATTACCATCTAAGGGTGAGCGTAATTTTACTGAGGCTCTGTTTCCCATTCCCAAAAGGGATAAAATGCCTCCCCAAAAGTCAGATTTTTTTTACGACATGGTATATGCCAATATACAGCATAGCTGTAAAATTGCATAATTGATGAGTTTACAAAATTATTGATGAAACAGTGCCATAACCAAACTTAAATGGAATGCTGTAGGTGAAATTTTACTCTACTGTGAATGTTTTCCTCTGTGAATTACAAAGACACAAGAGACTGCAAATGCTGGAATATGGAGCAAAACACAAACTGCTAGAGAGGTTCAGCAGATCGAGCAGCATCTGTAGGGGTAAGAGGAATCATTGAGACCCTGAATCGAGACTGAGAGTGGAGAGATCTATTCCCTCCCCACACCTTTCCACCTTACATGGGGACAACTCTCTCCCTGACACAGTGGTTCACTCATCCTTCCCCACTCACCCCTTCCTGACACCTAGCACTTTTCCCTGCAACTATAGGAGATGCAGCACCTGCTCCTGCGTCCTCCGTCAGCAACATCCAGGGACCTAAACTGCCCTTCCAGATGAGGCAAAGATTCATTATGGTCAATTCTAAAAAAACTATCTTACAGTTCCCATATCATTAATGTTTTAGGTTTAATTCTTGACAAACTTCAGGAAAATGCTAGTGTTTCATTCAGAGACACAAGAAATTCTGCAGGTGCTGGAATCTGGAGCAATACACAAAAAGTGCTGGAGGAACTCAGCAGGTCAGGCAGCATCTATGGAGGGAAATGAACAGTCGACGTTTCGGGCCGAGACCCTTCATCAGGACTGAAAAAGAAGAGGGCAGAAGCCAGAATAAGAAGGTGAGGGGAGGGGGAGGAGGAGGGGGAGGAGTACACGCAGACAGGGGATAGGTGAGTATATCATTCACTTCATCTTGGACTTTGACGTGATTAGAATTTTTTCACAATGTCTTACAAGACATCTTGCAAATATGTTGATCTGGGTACATTGCTTAGAATTACCTTCAATCGTATTTCCTCTGTGTTATTACAACAGAAGAACCTCAACAGGTCATCAACAGCATGCTGATTGATATGCACAATGAAGTGCTTAGTACATTGGAAAGCCTGTCAGAAAGCAGGAAATAGGGATTCAGCAACAACCTGGTTATGAGACCTTGTACAAAACCTGAGACCCATTCTTTCCAGCTTGGACGTAAGTTCACCCTTGAACTGGGTCACCTAGACATCTCCTCTCCAGCTATGAATCATTGTATGAAAGTGAACATACAACATAGAAGGAAGCCATTTAGCCCATTGACTTTATGTCAGCTCTCAGAGCGTTCCCATCAGTTCCGTTCCCATCAGTTCCTTTCCCAAACTTATTTCCCTGTAACCCACTCTCTCTCACATGCCCATCACTTTCATCTACCATCCACACATACAAGTGGTAATTTACTCTAGCCAATTAACCTACTGAACAGCACTTCTCTGGGGTGTGGGAGAAATTCAGAGAACTCAGGGGAAACTCACATGGTCACAGGGAGATTGTACAAACTCTGCACAGCACAGATAGCTCTGGAGGTCAAGTGCTACAGTTCCCAGAGCCAACTTAATTGCAGAAGTCGGCTAGTTTCTGGGTGATGTAGTTGAATCTCAGGTTGCACTCACAAATGCTCTTATTGCTGCCACGTTCAGAGTGCTGCCATCATGTCTCGGGATACTACGGTCGAATGGGCGTATGCAGCAGCCCAGCAATGTGCCCAGCAACAGGTCAGTAATATTGTCGAAGGTGAGCACAGGTCCACTACCACCTTAAGAAGACAAATGAGACTCTGCCAGTCTGCCAGTGCCCTTTCAGATGTTTGAAAGCCACCCACCCATATATTTGCCACTCATGCTAAGAAGATACAGTCAATTGCCATGAGCTGTAGGCCCATAGCTGCTTAAGGTTATCTTGCAGTCTCCTCACCTGGAGGTCAGCTGGCCACACTGGAGCCAAATGGGAAGTACTGCATGGGGGCACCAGGGCAAGTAAAGGGATATGAAAAACAAGCACAAAAGGAAAACATGCGTCATTAGGTATTGCTTTAGTAAAATATCGCACGCTTTGATATGCAAATCTGGTTTGATGTTTTATTTTTGTGATCTAGCCTTGTGGATCTTGTAAAGATCAACAAAAAGAAAAAGGAAGGTGTGGGCTTCCAATGAGTGGGAAAAGGGGTCCTATTTATCCAAAGGTTGTTCAAAAACTGCTTGAACAGAAAAGGATGATCTGAGTTGTCTCTTCCCTTCCCCCCTCCTTGACCTCTTCCTTGTGTTGTTCTACAACTGATGACTTTATAGCTGGTGGCAAGTGCAATATCTATAATGGCAAGGTTGTCCAGCACGCAGCAAACAACCTTGAATCTTGACCCCCATTCAGCCAGTTACTGCAGGGTTTTCAACAGTTATCCAGGCAGTGGGATCGTTGTTTCAGCATGCTGGTTGTGTGTACCATCACATTTATGGTTGTGTGTACCATCACATTTATTGTGACAGAATAACTTTCACTGTATGCACATTGCCCATGTCACTTTGGTCACATGCTGGAGTCATGAGTCATGTGGTCACCAATTAGCTGCTGTCTGTTATTGTTACCTTTCCATTTGTTGTTCTGACTCAAGGGCAGATGGCACTGTGGACTGCCACACAATGAAGGCCTCCTGACTAATGACAGGGTACAGAGTATTGACCTGCATGAAGTGCCACCTATTGCCACACACTAGCTCTATGCTGAAAATGTGTAATTCATACTGGTTGCAGTACAAAGTGTTGTATCTGCAATCAATGCCACAGAGCACACATTGCCTCTTACTGAGATCCCATAAGAAGCATTGATTCCTGAACACACTAGATGGATAAGGCCTCTTGCTGTGAGCCCTTTCCCTCCCAGATCTCACCTACCCCACCCCCACCCCCACCCAGCTCCCTCTTCCTTCTTCTCATTTTCCTGTTCTGTGTGCACTCTACTCAACTTTCCAATCACACAGTATTGTAAGGAAATTGCCTCCAATTGTATCTACATCTGGGAATAAGTTTGTACAGAAGCCTTGAAATCAAGATAAATTTCTTCAGAAATTCTGGAAAGCACTCAGCAACAGTCAGTAGAAATCAGACAGCACCTTCACAATTGTCTCGCTGTTCCACCACCAGCTGTAAATGTGGTCACTTACCTTTCATTAGCACACCATCTAGGTCCTTGAGACTTCATGCCTGTCATGGAGTAAAGGGCACTCTGTTCTTACTGGTACAGTTTATCTCCCAGTCTGCTGCAGATAGATCTCATTCGTCCTTCTCCCCTCCTCCTCCATCATAGTCTCTAGTGTAGTGGCATAGATTCACATCCATGTTGAACAATGTTCAATGAACAATGAATTCAATGTCACCTTGAACATTGGTTTCCATATACCTGCCACTACATGCGGCAGCCACAAGACATATCTCCTTTAAGGGATGCAGATTTTTATGTTATACAGACTAGTAAAAAATGATGCAAGCCACTCACAATGTTGGACCACTGCTGAGAAGTAAAGCATTTAAAAAGCAAATTTAGAGGTGGTTGATTGTAGCCAGCATGAAGTTAACGTGCGACCTGCATCAAAAGCAACAGGTGCAATGCACATCGCAATACCAATTCCTGTTCTTGAGGGCTACAATTTTAGCTTCATGTCTCCAAAATTTAAACCTTATTCCTCATTTCCTGCATTTTGCTCCCATTATTCATTCTCTGACGGAAAAAGTGGTTAGTGCACATTTTCACAATAACTAAGTCAGAATTGAATTAAGTATCATTCCCAGTTTATTTACAGGACACTTGTTTTTAGAAAAATTAAGTCTCATCCGATTCTAGGATTACTTTTCATCTGAAAAAAAATCATTGCATTTCAAATCTATTTGGTTATTTATTTGAACTCCAGTATGGTAGTAATTTCATATGAGCATTATGCTGAACAGTAAAATCCTTATATCCTGACCCTTCTAATCAGTTTTCCAGCTCAGTAAACCATGCAAAGCTGCATCACGACTTATACAAGAGTGAATCATAGAGAAACGGAATCTACTCAAAAAGATGATTTTATTCAGAGATAATGCAGGACAGATTTGTCAAGTTAAACCATCAAATGCAAATTTTAAAAGTATTAAAATATATTTAAATAAAAACAGAAAGTGCTGGAAAATATCTGCACCACTTGTAGGGAGAGAAACATGCTTAATATTTCATTTTCCTGATCCTCAGTTAGGACTGAAAGAGGTTAGAGATCAAAGCCTATGAATTCATTCCTGGCCACTTGCACTAAATGCGCTACAAGGGCATGGCAGCATGTTGTATTTCACTGGAACCAAATTTTGGAAGTGGTGTACCGCCCACTGCTGCCACTTAATAGTACAGACAGCACCAGTGGGGATGTTTTCTCAGGCCTAACAGTTTTTAATGAAGTGTAGATGCAGTGTGAGTGTTGTGAGAGTTGAGGCAGGGCAGGAAAATCTGACTGGATGGAGAGCTGTGGTGATAACATGAGCAGTCGATTAACAGCACAAGGCTAAATGGCTGGTAAAGGAGCAAGTAAAAAATCCAAAGGAGAGTAAGTTGTTCAAGCAGAATGGCAGGGGCTGCAATATTTAAAAATATCAGATAAAGAAAGATCCAGTAGTCTGGGAAGGTGGAAGAGAGAGACAGGTAATCTCTGAGATGTAAACCACTCCACTGGCTGTGTACCCATGAGGGATCCCTGCACCAAGAGCCTACCTCACTCACTGAGGTGCAGCATATTTCCCCTTGACAAATTGAGGAGAGGAGCGATATCTCATTTAAATGCTCCCATCTCAATAGAATTGCTGTTTCTGCTGTGAAGATACTTTCAAATGTTGCTCTCCATTGTTACAATTAAGCCCACAACATTAGAGCAGTGAGGAAGTGCAATAATTTCTTGGTATGTTGTTATTAACTCTTGAAGCTGTTTTACCAAACAATTGCTTCTCTCTTCAATAACATCAGCACAACCTTTAGAACATGTAGCAATTCTGAACATCCTCACAGTGCCAGGAATTAGCATTACCACTTCTCTCCCCAGTTCTTTTAGATTGTTTTTAATCCATTAAATAAACTTGTGCTGTATTGCTTTTAATTTATAAGAGAAAGGTGATTAGATTGAATTTTTGAGATATTAAAGGGAAATGGCAGGGTTGTAAAGTCCAGGATTAGAGTCCATTGTCTCAAAATCAAATTCAACATGCAGAGAGCAATAAAAATTTGGAATTCTCTTCTGCAAATGTAATTGATGCTAAATCTATTGTTATTGTTTAATCCGTATTTGACAATTTATTCATAATATGTACAGGTGTTGAGAAGTATGGAGAAAGATCAGAGATAGGGATATCAGTTATGATCTCATTAAATGGTAGAATAGGCTCGAGAGGATGAATGGCACGAAATACATCTCATTGTCTCTTATCATTAAGATAATTGCATTTAAATCCACTGCCAATTATTTAATCTTATGTATTAAATGCATTTAGCCAATTTTCTGCGTCAGACATTTTAATGTGCTCAGTTTGTTTTTTTCCACTGCTGCCCTATTGTAACATTACAAGAAGTCTAATCTGAGTATAACCTTCAAGATTTTGAAATTACCATTTAGAGTCATGGAATCGTTAAGGCATAGGATGAAGCCATTTGGCCATTGAATCTATTATGTTTCTGGACAGAGTATTCCCATTAGTCCTATTCCCTTTCTCTTTCCCAGGATACTACCAGAAAGCAGAAAATAAGGGATTCAACAACAACGTGGTACGTGGCTTTATACAGAGCTTGAGGGCCATTCTTTCCACTTTGCAAGTGGTAAAGAATCTCTCTTCAATGCCATTCAATTCCCTTTTGAAAGCCTGGATAGATTCTACTTCTATCACCCCTACAGGCAGTGAGTTCCAGATTATAAGTACTCTCTGCAGAAAAAATTTTTTCCTCACATCCCTTTATTAGCTTTGATCAAAATTTTAAATATGTGCCTTCTGGTTCTTGTTAATGGGAACAGCCTCCCTCTTACTTTAGCTAACCAACTATGATCACGTACGCCTCTATCAAATCTCTTCTCAACCGCTTTAGCTCCGAGAAATTTTCATACTGTGTTTGAATAAAAATAGAAGTACTCTTCGTAGCTCTCTACATCTTGGTAAAGGTCATTTCCTTTCTCCTTTCTCAGTTCACCACCAATTTAAAATTAATCAGTAAAACGTGCAATGATCATCAATAATTTAATCTGAATTTGTTGTTGCCATGGGAGGTTATTCTGAGGGAAGTAATTAAAACTTGTAAATAATTGGCAGAGAAATCCTCAGTCAAATATAAGTTATTTCTTAAATTTGCAGTAATGACTCAGTAATGCTACAACATGAATATCATCACGTATCAGTGTCAAAGGATTGATTAACAGTTAACCTTAGCATAGTCAGTAACACAAATTATGACAACCATCTCTTAAATGAATTATGAACAAATAAGAACTGTTCTGGTGCAATCAAATCTTGGATTCACAAACTGATTAAAAACCATTCAAGTTTCACTCTCGAGTTTTGTGATTTCATCTGAACCCTTGATTAAATGATTGTTTCAGAGCATGTAACATACAAAACTAAAGAAAAAATCCTGAGAGTACACAGCAAGTCAATCAGCATCTGTGGAAAGAAGTGACCTTCCATTAGGATGGGAATATATCACATACTGAATGTTTTCAACAAAATACATGATAGGGCAAAGGGACAGAAAAAGAACAGAAGGGACAGGCCTGTAACACCATGGGTAATTAAATGACAAAAAGAATGATTATGTGGGACAAACTCAAGTAATAATGGGATGCACTTAGAAACAAAATATGGGTACGGGTAAGTTCTAAATGGCTCAAAAGCAAAAAAATGCTCTTTATTCATTTATGGAATGTGGATGTCTCTGGCAAGACTCACATTTGTTGCCCATCCCTAACGTCCTTGAAAAGGTGATGGCAAACCTTTTTCTTTAGCATTCTATTCCATGTGGTGAAAGTACACTCATAGAGCTAATGGTTAGAGTGTCCCAGGTTTCTGACCCAGCAAAAATAATGAGAGTTTAGTACTGATGTCTCTCCCTGCCTACCTCTGTTTACAATTGGCCATCAATTGAATTAACATTGGCAATACAAAAGTCTTAACCAAGGATCTTTAGTAAATGACCAAAAAGCAAAATTCCTTATTCTTCTGTGAAATAACTTTACAGGCTGAGAAATTACAGTAGTCTTAATATAACAGCTGACTCTAGGCTATCCTTTCCTTTCTCCCTTCCCCTCCTTGCTATGAGCTGAACCTTGCATAATTTCACAAATATCTCAGGGCTCAATCTACTGACAATCTGACAATTTTTAATGTTACCAAGTCATAATTTTGAATTACATTCCAGGTATGTATATAACAATTCCCATAGTTATAATGGGTACATTTTATTTAAAATTTTGGGTCTGAGGACAGTTCAATTAATTAAACATTCATCATACATTTACCTGGGGAATAAAGGCTTTAAAAACGTTAGTGTATCTGCTACCCCAATGTTATATGTTAGCAGATAACTCCTACATGTCATTATTTCTAAAAGCTTCTTAAGACAAAGCACAGACACTGAGCCTTTATTTTAAGATAGTACTGTGAATACTATAGCTCCGTGGACAATCATAAACCAAGCATGTCAAACACATGTCTCTCTTTCTCTCAATGAATGTATCACTGTTCTCACAGCTTGTGTATTCACAGAGCCTTGCTTCTCTGAAAGCATACTAGGATACTGTAATTTTGGTCAATTTTTGGATTTGAAGAGCACAAGCCCTCTCTTACTGTATGGCCACCTGTACAGCCACCTGTAAAGCAACCCAGCCCCATTAATGTTGGTAGAATTAGCCATTCTTCCTGCAGGCAGGACTGCAAGGGGGATATTTTCAAGTCAGATTAATTGTAGGGCTCTGTAACAGGTCTAACCTTCACTAAGGTGTAGGGTTTATCTACATTAATGTTGCCTTTGTATTCTGTCCAAGCAAAAAAGGGAGATAGAAATTCATCTTTATCTTCCTGCTCATTCTTTTATCCCAACACACGAAGGCTTTGCAGGAGATCTTTAAAGCAACATTGCCAGAACAGTAATCAAACTAATTTAATTCTTGTCACATTTGTGCATTTCACATGGGGTTGTAAATTATCCCAGATTGTTCTGAAATCTTTCAGAATAAAAACAATAAGGGCATGTTTATCTGCTCATTTACATCAGCATTGCAATGCAGTGTGGTTAGGATAGTCTAATTAGCCAAAAAAAATTGGACAATTGTAATTTTTGTAATTCATTTTTGCAATTTGGGTATCATTGGCAGGTGCACTATTTATTGCCCTTCTATAATGCCCTTGCGAATTTTTTGTTGAGCTACCTTCTTAAACCACTGCAGCCTTTCTGGTGAAGGTACTCCCACAGTGCTATTGGACAGGGAATTCCAGGATTTAGATCAAGCAATATATTACCAAGTTAGGATGGTGACAGGCATTCCCATGTATTTGCTGTCCTTGCCTTTCTTGGGGGAAAAGGTTACAGTTTTGGGAGGTGCTTTCAGAGTAACCTGAGTGAGTAACTGCAGTGCACTTTGTAGATTACATACACAAAACCTTTTCACATTCACCTTTTCTACAATCTATAATATCAGTTCAAAGATGAAAGATCTGATATCAGGATCCCTCTACAAAATGGACCACACCTTCAGTTTCACATAGTGAATTTTCAAAGATTACTCTGATTAGGAGAACTCAAAAGTGAATTAGGGAGAGTTCAGGGCCAACGTGTTCCTGTTAGAGTGAAGAGCAAGGCTGGCAGGATTAGGTAACCCTGGCTGATGAGAAGTTCTGAACAGGGAAAATCCCTTGAGGAGTATAAGGGATTTAGGAGCACACTTAAGAAGGAAATCAGGAGGGTAAAAAGGAGACATGAGATATCCATGGAAAATGAGGTAAAGGAGAATTCTAAGAGATTATGTATTTAAGAGCAAAAGGGTATCTAGGGAGAGAATAGGATCATTAAGAACCAATGTGGTTGTCAATGTGTGAAGCCACAGGAGATGGGCGAGGTCTTAAATGAATACTGCTTATCTGTATTTACCATGGAGAAGGTCATGGGAGCTAGGGAATTCAGGGAAGGAAACAGTGCTGTCCTGAAACAGAGCAACATTACAAAAGGTGAGGCGTTGGTGGACTTGAGGCACATAAAAGTAGATACATCCCCTGGTCTAATCAAGTGTATGCTAGAACGTTTTGGGAAGGAAGGGAAGAAATTACAGGGACCCTCAACTGGGAAAGTGGGCCAAGGAATGACAGATAGAATTTATCTCAGACAAGTGAGAAGTGATGTATTTTGAGAAGCTAAACTAGGGCAGGACATACACAGTGAATGGCAGGGCCCTGGGGTACGTTGTAGAACTGAGAGACCGAAGGAGACAGGTACATAGTTCCCTGAAAGTAGTGACATAGGTGGACAAGGTAGTGAAGAAGGCATATGGCACGCTTACCTTCATCGGACGGGACAGTGAGTACAAGAGTTGGAACGCATGTTATAGCTGTGCAAGGTGTTGGTGAGACCACACCTGGAGTATTGTGTGCAGTTTTGGTTGCCGTATTGTAGGAAGAATGTTATTAAGCTGGAAAGAGTCCAGAAAAGACTCACAAGGATGCTGCCAGGACTGGGGGGCTTGAGTTATAAGAAGAGACTAGATAGACTGGAAATGTTTTCCCTGGAGTGAAGCAGGCTCAGACGTGACCTTATAGAGGTTTATAAAATCATGGGGGGCATTGATAAGATGGATAGTCACAGTCTTTTTCCCAGAGCAGGGGAGTCTAAAACTGGAGGACATACGTTTAAGGTAAGGGGGGAACAATTTAAAGGGAAACTGAGGGGCAACTTTTTCTCACAGAGGGTCATGGGTATATGGAACAAGCTGCCAGAGGAAGTGGTTGAGGTGGGTACAATTACAATGTTTAAAAGACTTTTGGACAAGTACGTGGATAGGAAAGGTTTAGAGGGATATGGACCAAATGCAGGCAAGTGAGACTAGTTCAGTAAGGCACCATAGTTGGGATGGACAAATTGGGCCGAAGGGCCTATTTCCATGCTGTATGACTATGATTTAAATTGTTTTAATTTACATTGGTTCATAAGCCCCAGTAAATATGTTTCGAACATTTATCCATATCAAAAACACATTTAATTTACTGAAACACTGCCTAGTCTACACCAATACAGTACATGTCAGTGTCGTATTTTATGTTATTTTCATTGGTGTTCAATCAGTTTCCTCAAATGCAAAGTAGATACTCCACTAATGTTTTGTGAGAAAAACATTTTCAACTGCAATAATTAAGGTGGAGCAGGCTATCACTCAGAAAACATCATTGAACAGAAAGAGCAAAAAAGCAATTGATAACATTCCATTTACAGTTAATCGCAGTGGTTCAAGGAAGCTTTTGTGTTTGTGATTCTGTAAATAATTTTTATCAAAAAGATGAATTCTGATCTCACCAGTATAATTTCTAGTGCATTTTTGCATAACTACCCCAATTGCACTTCAGTCAAAAGTAATTTCTTCAACACTGCTGAAAGTAAATTGAAAGAAAAATCAAGGGTAAATTTTCTACATTTTTCTGACATACCCCTTCAGGGCATCCCAAGCTCTTCAGTACCAATTAAGTATTTCTGGAGTATAGTCATTGTTGTAATGTAGGAAATACAACAGCCAATTTATGAAGAAAAAACTTCCAACCACAGCTGTATAAGGACAGAAAATTTATTTTAGTAATATTGACTGGGGATTTATTAGACAAGACAACAGTGACATAGGATCTTTTGAGGCTTCTTAAGTGCACTTTGATTTGCCATCTCATCCAAAAGATAGCACCTCTGGCACTGTCACACTCCACATTTATTGCTCAGGAGTTATCGTGTAAATTTTGGTGATCAAATTCCTGAAGTAAAACTGAGAGACAACAGGGGTGCAGTTATAACTGTAATTTCTTTGGAAGAGGAAAAGAGAAAGGGAAGATCATACTTGTGATTTTTCATATAAGAATTGCATATTGCAAGGATTAACAATTGTGACATAGGGTAAATAAAATCATGGAATGGTTTGGCAAAGAAGAAAGCCAGACAGCAGTGCATTTTTATAATGACATTTCTGATCTCAGAACATCCAAAGTAAGTTAGTTTTAAAGTGCAGATACAAGAAAAGATCTTTATATTGTTTTCTAATAAATGCACTGCCCATTAAATTTCTGACCTGAAAGCTGGCAATCAGTTACCTGATCCCATGTGCGGAAATGGCAAGGGGTCTACAATAGATGGCAATACTTTAGGTTAAGAAGGGCTAAACAATCAACTTTTCTTGTTATAATCAACATCTGCCTAAAAGGGCATATATTGACATCAGGTAAGGAGAAGATTGGGTTTAACTTTGATAAACAAAATTACCCTCACACCCACCATCATGGCTCACATAACTGTGATAAGATATTGGAATTCTGCCATTTGCTTAGTGTGAGTCATTACATTCAAGTGCATAGAAGACGGGGGAATGTTCTGCTAAAAATAAGATCAAGCCTATTAAATATTATTTCTGGTATCTTTTTAAGCAGTGATTCATACTTATGTGATTACATTTTTCAACCTCTGATTTGAACCATGTGTACTGTTATCTTCATGAATCACTTGTGTAACTTGGTCACAAAGAGGTATCAATTTCTAATGTTAGCATAGTTTCTATATTTCCATTGTATGTATCAGCAAGCTCAATTCATGTGTTAATCATGGCTCAGTTGATAGCACTCTCTCCTCTTGAATCAAAATATTATGGGTTTAAGTTCCATTTAACACAAAAATCTTGGTTGATATGTACCAAAACAGTCTCTTACCATTAGACATTAAACTGAGCCCTGCCTGCACTCTCAAGTTGATGTAAAGATCCTATGACACTGTGGGAAAGAAGAGCAGAGGAGGTACTTATTATCTAGGACAATGTTTATCCCACGATGAACAGAGTTTAAAAGAGATTATAGACCATTATCTTATTGATGTTTGTGGAAGTTTGCTACATCATTAGAATATATGAACAGCACCAGGTCATTTAACTTTTTCAAGATTGTTTTGCATTTAATGAGATTGTGGTTGATTTGTGGCAACTCTACATGTTCCAAACCATTTAATAATTCTGGTTATCAGGAGAAAAGTTAAAATTAATATTTGACCTAATACTAATTGCCATTTGTGGAAGAGAGATGAAAACTTACACCACCCTTTCTATGTTGAATTGCTTCCTAACTTCACTCCTGAAAGGCCTGGCTCTACTTTTAACATGATATTCTCTCATTTTAGACTCCGCAAATGGGGAAATATTTTTAGCATAAGTCCCTTAAGTCAAATTATGAGTGAGTGTGCTGTTCCATTTTTGAAGCCAGGCCTATGTGGGATCAGGTATAGTCTTCAAGCAAGGGTAAGGGGGAGCTGGAGCAAGATTGGGGAGTAATTTTGTATGTAGACAAAATTGAGTTTCCATTTAAAAGGCATACCTTCTGCTTTTATTTTAACAATATTTTTCTTTAGCGATATGGAATAGGAATATGCCTTTCGGGCTTTTGAATGTGTTCTCTCTTTCAGTGAGATCATGACTGAATTTTTCATCAAATTCCATCCACCTCCCTTGGTCCTATATTATTTACACCCTTGTAGTAGAATGGGCCTTTCCTTCTCCCGCCATGGAAAAACTTTCACTCAATTATCACTGCCTTCACAATCACATAACACTCAGTTATATCACCCCCACAGCGAATACAAATATGGTCTATGTAAGCTGACCCTTGAAGTCCTGGTAATATTCTATTGAAATCTACACTAAATCCCTTCTGATTTTTATTGCTGTTTACAGGAAAAATAATCTTTAGAATTCTCTACACTGGAGGGCTATGGAGGTTCAGGCATTGAGTTCATTCAAAACAGAAGATGAAAGCTTTCTGGATATTAAGGAAATCAAAGGATGTAGGGATAGTGCAGGAAAATAAGTATTGAGAAAGGAGATCAGGCATGACCTTGATTAATGCTTGAGCAAATTCAAAGGGCCAAATAGCCTCCTCCTGTTCCTGTTTCTTATGCTTTTACAGTGTTACCTTCCCCCACAATATTGCTGAAATTAGGAACATATTTTAAATAAATAGAGAAGTAAATAGAGAACTGATATAGCATCATCACAAGCATGAATCCAGTCCCTTCACTATGCACGGACGCTGCGAGGCTGCATAACATGCTGAGCATTTGTCAGCACAGTCTGCTTCTCTTTTCGGAGTCCCAGTATGAGTGGTACATTGTTCTTGAGAT
The DNA here is from genome assembly GCF_009764475.1 of Pristis pectinata. Classification (NCBI taxonomy): domain Eukaryota; kingdom Metazoa; phylum Chordata; class Chondrichthyes; order Rhinopristiformes; family Pristidae; genus Pristis; species Pristis pectinata. The sequence continues at coordinate 63,271,700 of NC_067413.1, forward strand.
AAGCAATCCTTTGCAAAATCAAAAATATTTAAAAACATAAATACAGAACAAGTCATATTGTATCTGCTCAAGTTAAGAAGAGTAAGAGGGAACTTAAGAGGGGACTCGATTGAAACATATAAGACCCTGAGGGGTTTTGACAGGGTGGATGTGAAGAGAATGTTTCCTCTTGTGGGGGAATCTAGAACTGAAAGTATGAATCATATATTCCTAGAAGGCTACTGTGTTCATTTATGGTAAAGAGCTTTACAGTGACAAAATTAAACCTTCACAAGGTATGTTGTTCCACAAGGAAAATATCTTTGTGTATGAATTTACCAGTACAAAATCCTCGATATTTTCATGCTCTAAACAAAACTGTCTGACAGAGTCAGGCCAGCTCCAAAACAGCTGGCAAACCTGATTAATCAGAAGTGTTGCTTCCTTAGGAAACCCACCTCTTGTAGGTTATTGGCTGGAAGACATTCCTAGACACAGAATTAAATACAGATCTGATGAAAGGTCAATGACCTGATACATTAATCCTTAGTTTACCTCTTCATAGGTGCTGCCTGATCTGTCAAGTATTCTGACATTTTCTATTCTTATCATTAAATATAGATCAATATTCTTTGTTTAATATTCCCATATATATTTTGTTTTATATTATTTTAAGTAATGAAAGACAGCATAAATTACAACCTAAGCAATTATAATTATTTTAATCTGTAATTTGCAAAGGTGGCGATGGAAGCATTCAGACTGTTCCATGGATGAGCAAAAATGTGCCACATTAGCTCTCATCAAATGAAGTCTTTTCTTATTTTTCCACAAAACTGGAAAAACTAAATTATTTCTGCTGTTGCTGAATATATTTTCAGCAGTTAACAATTCTTCATTCACTTTTGACCAGGTAACCATACCCAGTTGCAATTTTTCAATAATTGTTCTGTCACTCTGCTTTTATGAACAGGATTGTTACCCTGATTGACCTTTGCCTATGTTGTGGCTCATGTGGTAGCAATCATGCCTCTGAAAGAAGGAGATGGGTTCAAGATCCCCCTCCAAGACATTTCAACACAGAATCCAGCCTGACACTGAGTACTGAGGGAGCACTAAACTACTGGAGATGCTCTCCTTTGAATGAGAGCTAAAGTAAGGCCTCACTTGCCCTGTCAGAAAAGGTTCTCATTGCACCAATAGTTTTCTTCTAATTAACATTACTAAAACAGATTATCTGATCATTAATTTATTGTTGTGTGTGGAACTTTGTTTTACATAAACTGGGCGCTCAGTTTCCTACACTGCAATTCCGACTACACTTACAAAACTTACCTTCCTCTTAGACACTGTCTTGAAGTTGAGGAGCGCTTGTTTCCATTCCAGTTCTGTGGGGTCTGAGGTGGTGGATAAATCCACGTTGAGACCCACAGACTCTCTCACAGTTGGTGCAGGAGTTGCTTGACTAGTGTCTTTGCCTAGGCAGGTAGATTCTACAGTTTATTCTGGCCTTCTGCACATTCTTGATAAAGGGGCTCAAGGTTCTCAGTGCCATCCTGAATTCTCCTTCTCTATTTTGTGTGGTCATGGACCAGGCACTCCAATGCATGCTTGGATATGTTACACTGTTTTGAGAACATCCTTAAATCAGTTCCTCTGTTGCATGCCATGATAAAACTCAGATAGAATGCCTTCTTTGGGAGTTCAGTGTCAAGCATACAAACAAGATAGCCTGACCATTGGATCAATTGAGTTAAAGCCTTGGTAACAGGACTTTGGCCTGGGAGAGCTCAATGACATTAAATTACCTGTCCTACCAGTGGATGTGGAAGATTACGCAAAGACAGTGTAGGTGGTACCTGAACCGTACCTTGAAGTGCCTACTGGAGAGGGTGGGGATTACTCTGGCCTGCAAAACCATGAACCTTGTGCCAAGTTTAAGGTTTTGATCCCAAACACTCTTTTCCTCAGACAGTCAAAGGCTGTGCTAATGCAATGAAGATAATAGAGAATTTCATCATTGATATCTGCCTTAGATTCATAGAGTTATACAGCATGGAAACAAGCCCTTCAGCTCAACTCGCCTCTCTACACTAATCCCATTTGCCTGCATTTGGCTCATATCCCTCTAAACCTTTCCTATCTATGTACCAATTCAAAGATCTTTTAAACATTGAATTGTGACTGCCTCTACCACCTCCTCTGGAAGCTCGTACCATACACCCACCACCCTCTCTGTTAAAAACTTGCCCCTCAGATCCCATTTCAGATCCCATTTAAATCTTTCCCCTCTCACCTTAAACCTATGCCCTCTCATTTTAGACTCCCCTACCCTGAAAAAAAGTCTATGACTATCTAGCCTGTCTAAGCCCTAATATTTTTATCAACCTCCATCAGGGAAAACAGTCCTAGCCTATCCAAATCCCTCCTTGTAACTCAAACCCTCCAGTCCCAGCAACATTCTACTGAATCTTTTCTACACCCTCTCTAGCTTAATCATATAGCATAGTGATAGGAAGCCTTCACTCAAATATGTCCTTTGAAATATGGGAAATGATCCTCATTCTCCATGGTCTCATTGTGTCAGGGGACAGTCTTATGCAGTGTGGTCTTTCAGTTTGTGAATGCTGAGTGTAAGGCCAATTCTCCAGTATGCATTGATGTTCAGTCTCCAAGTGTGCTCACACTCAGGCATCGTCTGCACACTGCAGCTGCATGGCCAAGATTGGAGTGATCTTGATTCTAATATGATGATAGTATAGCTTAAATGGATTTTATTTGTTCTGTAGATTAGCCCCTCTCAGCAAGAAGCTCATTGGAGATGAGACATAATATGGTAGCAGGAAAGATTAAGTAAAATTTTGAGGTGATGATGCAATGTTTCTTGCCACCAATCAGCCTAGAGATTTAGATCTAGATCAGTACATGGAATTATGATGTTGTGGCCATTACAGAGACTTGGCTGTCGCAAGGGCAGGATTGGCTGCTTGAGGTTCCAGGGTTTAGATGTTTCAAAAGGGATAGGGAAGGAGCTAAAGATGGGGGGGGGAGGGGTAAGTGGCATTGCTAATCAGGGATAGTATCACAGCTGCAGAAAGGGACAACGTCGTGGAGGAATCAGCTACTGAGTCAGTGTGGGTGGAAGTCGGAAACAGGAAGGGAGCAAACGTTTTATTGAGAGTATTCTATGAGCCCGCCCCAGTAATCACCAGGACGCTGAGGAGCAGATAAGTAGGCAAATTTTGGAAGGGTGCAAAAATAACTGTTGTTGTCATGGGTGACTTCAACTTTCCTAATATTGATTGGCACCTCCTTAGTGCAAAAGGTTTAGATGGGGCAGATTTTGTTAGGTGTGTCCAGGGAGGATTCCTGACGCAGTATTGGTATTGGTATTGGTTTATTATTGTCACTTGTACCGAGATACAGTGAAAAACTTGTCTTGCATACCAATCGTACAGGTCAACTCATTACAGTTACATTGAGGTAGTACAGGTAAAAACAATAACAGTACAGAGTAAAGTGTCACAGCTACAGAGAAAGTGCAGTGCAGGTAGACAATAAGGTGTAAGGTCACAAGGTAGATCATGAAGTTAGAGTCCATCTTATCATATAAGGGAACCATTCAATGGTCTTATCACAGTGGGATAGAAGCTGTCCTTAAGCCTGGTGGTATGTGCCCTCAGGCTCCTGTATCTTATACCTGATGGAAGAGGAGAGAAGAGAGTATGACCCGGGTGGGTGGGGTCTTTGATTATGCTGGCTATGTGGACAGGATAATCTGACTAGAGGAGAAGCTGTACTGGATCTAGTACTAGGCAATGAATCTGATCAGGTGACAGACCTTTCGGTGGGCAAGCACTTTGAAGACAGTGACCACAACTCTCTGACCCTTAGCATAACCATGGATAAGGATAGGAGCAGACAATATGAGACAGTTTTTATTTGGGGGAGGGCTAATTACGCTGGTATTAGGCAGGAACTCGGGACCATAAATTGGGAACAGATGCTCTAAGGCAAATACACAGCAGAAACATGGAGGCTGTTTAGGGAACACGCATGGGGTTCTAGTTAGGTTTATCCCACTGAGACAGGGAAAGCATGATAGGGTAAAAGAATCATGGTTGACAAGAGAGGTGAAACGTTTAGTCAAGAGGAAAAAGGAAGCACACTTAAGCTTCAGGAAGCAAAAATCAGGCAGGGTCTTGAGAATTGAGGGGCAGGCATGGTAGTGTAGCAGTTAGCGTAATGCTTTACAGTGCCAGTGACCCAGGTTCAATTCCAGCTGCTGTCTGTAAGGAGTTTGTACATTCTCCCTGTGTCTGAGTGGGTTTCCTCCGGGTGCTCTGGTTTCCTCCCACATTCCAAAAACGTATGGGTTAGGAAGTTGTGGGCATGCTATGTTGGCGCCCGAAGCGTGGCGACACTTGCGTGCTGCCCCCAGAACACTCTAAGCAAAAGATGCATTACACTGTGTGTTTCAATATACATGTGACTAATAAAGATATCTTATAATTATAAGGAAGCCAGGAAGGAGCTGAAGAAGGGACTTAGGAGAGCTAGAAAGGGACATGAGAAGGCCTTGGAGAGTAGAATTAAGGAAAACCCCAAGGTGTTTTACACGTACGTGAAGAACAGGAGGATGACTAGAGTGAGGGTAGGACCACTCAGGGATAAAGGGGGAAATATGTGACTGGAGGCGGAGGAGGTAGTGGAGGTCCTTAATGAATACTTTGCTTCAGTGTTCACTAGAGAGAAGGACTTTGACGAATGTGAGGTCAGCTTAGAACAGGCTAATGTGCTGGAGCATGTTGAGGTTAAAAAAGAGGTATTGTTGGAGCTTCTGAAAAATATTAGGATAGGTAAGTCCCCGGGGCTGGATAGGATGTACCCCAGGTTACTACAGGAACTCAGGGAAGAGATTGCTGGGGGGTTGACGATGATATTTGCATCCTCCCTGGCTATGAGAGTGGTGCCAGAGGACTGGAGGATGGCAAATGTTGTTCCCTTGTTCAAGAAAGGTAATAGGGATAATCCTGGGAATTATAGACCAGTGAGTCTTACATCAGTGGTAGGCAAGCTATTGGAGAGGATTCTAAGGGACAGGATTTACAAGCATTTGGAGAAGCATGGTCTTTTTAGGGATAGTCAGCATGGCTTTGTGAGGGTCAGGTCATGCCTCACGAGCCTAATTGAGTTTTTTAAGGAGGTGACAAAGCAAATTGATGAAGGTAGAGTGGTGGATGTGGTGTATCTGGACTTTAGTAAGGTGCTTGACATAGTTCCCCATGGCAGGCTCATCCAGAAAGTCATGAGGCATGGGATCCATGGAGACTTGGCTGCATGGATTCAGAATTGGCTTGCCCACAGAAGGCAGAGGGTGGTAGTAGATGGAAAGTATTCTGCCTGGGGGTCAGTAACTAGTAGTGTTCTGCAGGGATCTGTTCTGGGACCCCTGCTCTTTGTGAATTTTAGATGTTTTTTCACACAGAGTGGTGGGTGCCTGGATCGCACTGCCAGGGGTGGTGGTAGAGGCTGATACAATAGGGACATTTAAGAGACTGTTTGATAGGCACATGGATGTAAGAAAAATGGAGGGTTATGGGCTGTGCAGGAGGGAAGTGTTAGATTGATCATGGAGTAGGTTTATATAGGTCAGCACAAAATCGTGGGCCAAAGACCTGTACTGTGCTGTACAGTTCTAGATTGGGTCAGTTGTAAGATCATCAGTTAAGATTGTGACCTTCATGCCACCATGAAGGATGGAGACTAATTTCTGATGGTAGTTAAATTTGAGAAGGATATTTTACAGTCTCTCTTGATTGATGGAGTCAAAATCTTGTGTGAGGTCAATGAAAGTTCGTCTATAATAGCTTACACTGCTTCTTGCAGTTCTCTTTAGGTTATCACATGGTAAAGATCATGTCCACTATAACTCTAGATGGCTTGAATCCACTCTGTGATTCTGAAGATAGCTCTTCAGGCAAAGGAAGGTGGTTGAGAAGGACCCTTGAGATCTTCATTGGTTGTAAAATGTTTTGGAACGTCCTGAGGTCATGAAAATTTGCCATGAAAAAGCAATTCATTTTTGAATTATAGTTTATAACTGTTAAGTGCTGTCAGGCTTTGAATACTAAAATAGAATAGAGGCGATTCTACCATTTCTGCTCTTTTGATGACTCACCAGTACCAATGCACCAATCTCATTAACTGTATGCCAAGATTGCAAAATGCAAGGAACCCCATGTAATTCATTTGAGGTACCAAGATTAAAACATGAAATGGCTTAATTTTTCACGCATTTGATTTTTTTCTGTGTAATGCATTAAAAAATCAGTAGACTCTTGAACCAAAGGGTCCAAGAAAGTATTCTTTGAACTGTTATGCTCAACTTCCAGAGATAAGGTACTTTGGCAAAGTAATTTAATATTTAATGGAATCATCAGTTAGATCTTTTTAATTCATTAAAGTGAGGATGTTCATGAAAAGATACCACTTATGAAGGAACTACATTATGTGTAAGAGCAGCTTTTGTAAGTATGATTTTTTTGTAGTCAAAATCATTATTGTGACCTTTGGAGCCAAATTGTGATAAATACCTTTATAATTCTCATAGCAGCATTTGACTTGACCTGGTATTTCTCTGTCTTCATTTGTGACAGGAGCAGATAATCTTTTACCTTTGGTGTTAGTGCTGAGTTTAACACTCTTTTTCAAATTACTTCTGCATCTTTTATTAAAGGCTCTGTCCATGCTTTTTAGGGAAATGTCAGGCTTAACTGTGTGAAACTGGTACCTTGGAGATAAAATCTATGCAATAAATAAGAGCCCTGCTAATGAAGGTACAATAATTGTTTCACCATCACAGAGTCCTGCCAGGATTTCTTTCAGTCTTTTGCTATGTTTTATCAAAGCCAATTAGTGAGCTTCAGAAAGAAGAAACTAATGTGGTTTGTTTATATCAGGTAACTTCCTGGTTAATTCCTGCAAACTTCCTGATAATGTCATAATCATAGAGTTATGCAGTGCACAAACAGGCTCTACGGTCCAACCGATCCACTTCAACCAAGATGCCCCATCCAAGCTAGTCCCATTTGCCAGTGTTTGGCCCATAACCATCTAAACCTTTCCAATCCATGTACCTGTCCAACTGTCTTTTAAAAGTTGTTATTGTACCCGCCTCAACCACACCCACTGGCAGCTCATTCCACATACATACCACCCTTTTGTGTAAAAAAGTTGCCCCTCAAGTTCCTATTAAATCTTTCCCTTCTCACCTTATACCTATCTATGCCTTCTAGTTCTTGATTCCCCAACGCTGGGAAAAAGACTCAGTGCATGCCCCTTATGATTTTATACACCTCTATAAGATCACCTCTTAGTCTCCTACTCTCTAAGGAATAAAGTCCTAGCCTGTCCAACCTGTCCCTATAATTCAAATCTCTCAAGTCTTGGCAACATCCTTGTAAATATTTTCTGCACTCTTTCCAGTTTAATAACATCTTTCCTATAGCAGGGTGACCAAAACTGAACACAATACTCCGTGCAGCTTCACCAGCATCCTGTACAACTGCACCATGACCTCCCAAATTTTATACTCAGTGCCCTGATTTATGAAGGCCAGCATGCCAAAAGCCTTCTTCGCGAGCCTGTCTACCTGTGACTCCACTTCCAGTGAACCATGTACTTGTACTCCAAGGTCCCTCTGTCCTACAACACTCCCCAGGGCCCTGCCGTTCACTGTGAAAGTTCTACCTGGATTTGACTTTCCAAAATACAACAGCTCCCACTTATCCAAATTAAACTCTATTTGCCATTCCTCGGCCCACTTACTCAGCTGATCAAGGTCTTCCTGTAATTTTTGATAACCTTCTTCATTGTCCACCAGACCACCTATTTTAGTGTCATCTGCAAACTTACTAACTATGCCCTATACATTCTTATCCAAATCATTGATATAGATGACAAACAACAATGGGCCCAGCACTGACCCCTGGGGCACACCACTAGTCACGGGCCTCCAGTCCGCTTTCTATCATCAAGCCAATTGTGTATCCAATTAGCCAGCTCTGCCTGGATTCCATGTGATCTAACCACTCCAGAGCAGCCTACCATATGGAACTTTATCAAAGGCCTTACTGAAGTCCATATAAACCGTATCTACCACCCTGCCCTCACATCAACTTTCTTGGTCAAATCATCAAAAAACTTAATTAAGTTCATAAGACATGATCTCCAGCATACAAAATCATGCTGACTACCCCTAATCAGCTCCTGTCTTTCCAGAGGTACATATATCTTATACCTCAGAATCCTCTCCAGTAACTTACCTACCACAGATGTTAGACTTACTGGTCTATAGGTTTTTCTTTGCGACCCTTCTTAAATAAAGGCACAACATTCGCTACCCTCCTGTCTACCGACACCTCACCCATGGCTAACTATGATGCAAGTATCTCAGCCAGGGCTCCCCCAGTTTCTTCTATTGCATCCCACAGTGTTCTTGGATATACCTGGTCAGGCCCTGGAGATTTGTCCTTTTATAACTTTTAAAAGGATTTTAAATTCATACCTTTTAAGACCTCCAGCACCTCTACTATAATGCGGACTATCCCCAGGACCTCCCCATTCACCTTTCCTATTTCTGAAGTCTTCATGTCTTTCTCCACAGTAAAAACAGAGGAGAAATATTCATTAAGGACTTTGCCCATCTCCTGTAGCTCCACACAAAGATGTCCCCTTTGGTCTTTGCGGGGCCCTATTCTCTCTCTAGTTACTCTTTTTCACTTATTATATTTATAAAATCTCTTTGAATTTTCCTTAATCTTCTCTGCCAAAGCCATCTCATGCCCTCTCTTTGCCATCCTAATTTTCTTCTTGATTACACTCCTGCTTTGATCTCCCAAAATGCAATACCTCACATTTATCGGGATTGAAAGCCAGTTGCCAATCCTTAGCCCACATACCTAACTGATCATACTCTGTAATTCTTCATAACCTTCTACACCACCTGCAACACCACATCTACAAACTTACTGATGGTGCCTTGTACATTCACAACCAAATCATTTATATAAATTACAAACAACATAGGTCCCAGCATCAACCCCTGTGGCACACCAGTCTGAGAAACAACCCTTGACCAACACCTTCTGCTTCCTACCACTGAGCCAACTATGAATCCAATCCGCTCTCTCCCCATGTGGTCTAACCTTCCAGACTAGCTTGCCATGAGGAACTTTGTCAAAGGCCTTACTAAAGTCCATATAGACAACATCCACTGCCCTACCCTCATCTACCCTCTTGGTTACCTCCTCAAAGAACTCCAAGAGATTTGTCAGATATGACTTCCCACGCACAAAGCTGTGCTGAGGGTCCCGAATGAAACCCTTATAGAATTATACAGCATGGAAACAGGTGATTTGGCCTAACCTCTCCAAACCGCAGCGGGCACCTTCCATAGTAATCCCATCACCCGATACTTCGTCCATAGCCTCCTCTGCCTAAGTGATTCAAGAGCTCATCTAGATACTTCTTAAATGCTGTCAGCAACCCAGCTTTGGCCACTACCTGGGTGTGCATTCCAGGTACTTACCACTCACTGGGTGAAGAAGGTCGCCCTCAAATCTCCTCGAAATCTCTTCCCCTTTACCCTAAACGTATGTCCTCTAGTTTTATCTACCTCTGATATACGGAAAAGTTTCCTGCAGTGTAACCTAACCATATCTGTCATAACTTTACATACCTCAATCATGTCCCCACTTAACCTCCTCTTATTTCAGGGAGAACAGACTTAGCTTCTCCATTCTCTCCTCTCAACTGAACTGCTCCATCTCAGCATGGAAACCTGCAGTATATCATCCACTGTTGCGTAAGAGATGTTGCTAACACTTGCCTGAGAGAACTGAAAGGATTTCATTCCACTCCCAGACAGCTGCAGGAAGAACAGGCTAATTGAGGATTTTAGGTTTTTACATGGTTCAGGATGCCATTAACTGTGTATGGAAGAGATTACAATCTCCATTTGTGTATGACCATGCACAGTCTGTTATAGAGGTCAATATCTCTGTAATCAGTGACTTCATTTGGCAATAATCTGCTATTCATCTGAATCTGAGCCACCACAACTAAAGCAAAGAGTGGTCATGGGCCACAAATGCTATCCACTGATGGCCTGGCACTGGACTTTCATGCTCAACTGATGCACACATGACAAACGGGTCGGCGACAAAATTTGTGCTGCCACATGAGTTGCGTTTGGATAGGGTTAAACAAGTAAGAAAATAAGAAAGAGAAGCAGGAGTGGGCCCTTTAGCCTCACATGCCTGCTTTGACATTCAGCATTATCGTGGCTAATCCTTTACCTCAGCTCCACTTTCTTGCATTAACCCCATTTCCTTTTATTCCCTTCACAGACCATATAGATGAGTGCAGCCTCTGATAGACTGAATACCCAGATCTGCAGTGGTCTGCTGTATTCACCTTCATGAAATCTCAACATTTGTTGTAGCTGAGCTGAGACAAGCAATACAAATCAGGAAGAGGAGAAACAGAAAGAAGGTGCGTGTGTGTGTGTGTGTGTGTGTGTGTGTGTGTGTGTGTGTGTGTGTGTGTGTGTGTGTGTGTGTGTGTGTGTGTGTGTGTGTTTCCTTTTACCAGCTAACTCTAACTTATGTTAGCCATTACCATTATTGAGACCCTGGTAAGGCAAAATTACATTCCTTGTAATTTGAGCAAAGAGTTTAGATTAAGTTATCATCATATATTTGCCCATTGCAACATAGCACATGGGGCTCACAAAAGTAAATCAGGATACAATGAATAACATTTGCAATGATATCTTAAGATCTTTTTTTTGTATTCTTAGCTTCCAGATATTTGTATTAATTCTACATTGATTCAACCGATTCATTTGAAATATCTCTTCACCCACTTTTAGTGCTATCACATAGTGCTGCAACCATTCAGGAGAAGGCAGCAGGAGCCTGGTCTGTGGCACAAGGACTGGCTCTGAGGCTCAGCGAGGAATGGTGAAAGCAGACAGGACTATAATGATAGGGAACTTGATAGTTGTGGGGGGGGGCGGGAACAAGGGATTCTGTGGCCGCAAAAGGGACTCCGGAATGGTGCGTTTCCTCCCTGGTGGCAGGGTCCAGGATGTCTCAGAGCAGCTGCAGAACATTCTCAAGGGGGAGGGGGAGCAGCCAGAAGTCATTGTGCATGTTGGCATAAATGGCATAGGCAGAGAAAGGGATGAGGCCTTGCAGAGTGAATATAGGGAGCCAGGGAAGGTGTTAAAAAGCAGGACCTCGAGGGTGGTAATCTCGGGATTATTTCCAGTTCCACTTGCTAGTGAGGGGAAGAATAGGGGGATATGGTAAATGAATGCGTGGCTGAAAAGTTGGTGTAGGGAGCAGGGATTTTTGGATTATTGGGATCTCTTCTGGGGCAGAGGTGACCTGTACAAGGGGGACAGGTTGCACCTGAACTGGAGGAGACCAATATCCTGGCAGGCAGATTTGCTGGTGCTACTAGGGTGGGATTAAACTAATTTGGCAGGGGCGGTGAGATCCTAAACAGCAGGGAGGCAAATGAAAGGCTGGAAAGTGATGCAGAAGTCAGTGACAGTAAGTTGAAGAGGCATGACAGGCAGGGGAATGGTAGGGAGTGATGAAAGCCTAGTGGATTAAATTGCATTTATTTCAGTGTAAGAGGTCTGACAGGTAAGGCGGATGAATTTAGGGCATGGATACCTACATGGGACTGGAATATTATAGCCATTCAGAAACATGGCTAAGGGAGGGACAGGACTGGCGACTTAATGTTCCGAGGTACAGGTGCGTTAGATGGGATAGAGGTAGAGGAAAGAGAGGAGGAGAGTTGTATTTTTGATGAAGGGGATGTCACAGCAGTGGTCCGAGATGAAATTTCTGAAGGATTATCCAGTGAGGTTTTGTGGATGGAGCTGAGAAAGAAGAAGGGGATGATCACATTCTTGGGATTGTACTATAGGTCCCCCAAGATAGTCAACAGGAATTAGGAGAACAAATATGTAGGGAGATTGTAGAGAGTTGCAAGACCAATAGGGTTGTCATAGTAGGGGAGTTTAACTTTCCTGACGTACACTGGGACTGCCATACTGCTAAAGGTTTAGCTGAGGTGGAATTTGTTAAGTGCGTTCAGGAAAGTTTCCTTAAGCAATATACTAGGGAGAGGGCAAAGCTCGACCTAACCACACTGTGATCCAAGGAAATGTCTATTAGTGCATTCTGTCTGGGAGAAATTAGCTTGTGCAGAAAGTTTGAAGAGCATCTCTAATCTCAGGTATAAAAGGTGTCATTTTTTGTTAATCTCTCTCTTGCTCGTCTCCCCTGGCCTGAGCTCACCTTTTGTTCCCTTTGTCTCAGCTCATCAAAGCTAGTGCCATGTGCTCTGTGACTGTTTCTTTGTTTTAAACTTTTCCAATAAAACTTTGAAGCACCAAGTTGTTTTCAACTCATTCCTGAACTCCTGAAAGAACCTGTGGATTCGAAAATAACCGGATCCGACACAGGCCTTAAAACTACTCTTTACAAATCCATATCTGATCAGATGAGTTTTTCAGTTTTTAGGTCAGCTTATCCTCAATAATGAATTCAACAACATGTTAGGTCAACATGCCTAAACTCCCGTCTTTTAAATAATGGAGTGACAAATGCAATTTTCCAGTATAAGGAACTGGTTCCTGAATCTATACAACTTTGGAAAATTCCATGCAGGCCTAAGTCACAGGTTATCATGAATTAGCACATGGAACAGTGATGTTGGCCATGTTGTGCTTAATGTGAGCATGAATCAATTACATTTGAAGGATCAGGTCAGAATGAACCAGACACCAGACATATGTTTGAATAGACATGGCAACATAAATCTTGTTACAAATGTTATACTAAAAATTTGGCATTCTTGCTCAGAACTTCCATCAAAGGCACTGTATGCACCATGAAATGAGCAAACGACACAATGGGGAATATTCTTCTGATGTGAGTTTCATGAGTATTGTCATGGTTACCAAATGGAGTTCAGCTGCTATTTCCAAGTGATACCAGTTTTGTGCATGCTGGATTCTGATGTTAGTGACACTTCATTATCTCAATCAGATTAGAAAACATTAAAAGAACAGTATCTTTATGAAACAGATGTTATTTTCCTATTGCAGAGTCACATGTTATTATAAAGTAGTTACACCACAGTGATAAGTTACACAAGTATCCTGTAATTGTGTAAAATGTCAGAAGGTCGGATAGGTGTTCCTAATCAAGGCTTTTTAAAGGTAAGTAAAATAGATTTGTGTAGCTCATCGCATTGGTCAGTAATATTTCTGAGAATAATGTGGTTTGTATTAAACTGTCCTTATTTCTACTTGTCACTGCATATGTCTACATGAAATGCGGCAAGGCTTTTCATATGTAGGATTTATCTCAGGAAACATGCTAACATTGTGCTTCTTCATTCATGCAAGTTGAATCCATCAACTTACAAGAGCAAGAGTAAGCCACCTGGTTTTTCAAGCCACCCTGCCATTTAACATGATCATGCCTGATCTACTTGACACCTCAACCAATCCTCTCTGCCCATCCCCATTGCCCGCAATCCCTTGATCTTTCAAAAAAATTATTTACCTCCAGTTTAAATACTTCTAATGATCTAGCTTTCATAACTCTCTGGGTAGCGATCTCCAGAGAATTCTCTTAAAATCAAAACAAAGATTGTAAAAGATGAAAGCTACCAAGATCAGCTCTGGAGCTAACAGGTAGCTGTCATGCGTGACTTGTGGTTGTTGCCTTGGTGAATCCTATATTGATGAGGATGCCTAACTAATAGCTGCTGGAAATATGTAGTGTAAGCAAATTATATAATGGATGGTAGATGCCAGCGCTGCTGCTACATAGAATCATCAATGTTTATTGCACAGAAGGAAGCAAATCAGTCCACTTTGACAATGCTAGTCAAAAATGGAGCTACTAAAGTCACTCCCACTTTCTAGATCTTGATCTGTAGTGTCATAGAATATGGTTCTTCAAGTTTTCATCTGGCTTCCTTTTAAATGTGTTGACTGTTTCTGCTGCCATCACCCTTGAGTTCCAGATTCCCCCCTCTTTTTTGGGTGACATTTTTTTCCCTCAATTCTCTCCATTCCTCCGCCAATTCACTTAAATCCTGAACTTAGTCATTGACCTCTTGGCCAAGGGTCTTTCTGTCCAGCTTCATACATCTCAATTGGACCCTTGATTGTAAAGCAAACAACCTCAGCCTGATCAGTCTCTCCTCATAACTTTAATTCTACAGCACCAGCAACTTCCTTGTCAATCTCCTCTGCACTCTCTCAAATGCCGTCAAATTCTTGCAGCAACTGGTGACTAGAACTGTGCACAGTATATTAGCAGTCATCTAATAGGGTTTTATGCAGTTCTGTCATTAACTCCCTGCTCTTATGTTCAATCTTGGCAAATTAAGCTAAATATCCCACGTGTCTTCTTAACTACCTTATTTATGTGTGCTGAAGATTTTGGGGATCTTTGGAGATGTACTCCAAGATCCATCTATTCTCTTACACTTTTTATTACCTTGTAATTTATCATTTGTTCCATCAGCTTCCTTGCCCATGGGATATAATTCTATTTGCCACTATTGAGCCCACCTAACCTGCCCATTGACATCTTTCTGCAATGGATCTTTAAGCATGAAACATGCCATTTTCTCTTTAGCGTGATGGTAAAATTATGTCTAATCCATGCAATGTTTTCCCAGGATTTTCAGTGCACAGGAAAATTAATGACATATGAGTCACTTCAAAAATGAAGAGTTACTTTTCAAATGTACAAAAACCAACCACTGATCTCAACATAAATGAGATCTTACTTTTTAATAGTTGTCTGAAACTTGCTTAACAAAATGATCTGAACTTTGTCAAAGAAAAGTGATTGAATACAGCTGATAATCAACTGTTGGAGATTTTCTAATTGCATCTCTTATCAGTTTTTCATACGTGCATAAGGGTTTAGGGAATGGAAAATGTTTTCAGGAATTCAATGGTTTTTTTATTGTAGTACCACCATGTTACTGACTAATTGTTTCACTTTATAATTTTTAGGGCTTTCTCAAGACATCTCTTGATAATAACTACAGCTATTAAATGACTTGGGGAAAGACTGAGTCACAATAATGAAAGGGTTATCGAGCAGCCGAGGCCACCTTCATGCAGCCAACTGTGACCTTTCATATGATGCACTTTCCCACCAACAGGAAAGGAAGCCATACGTAATCAATCCAGTTGACTCCCACCCTGGGGATCATTCCTATTACACCCAGCGGAACTCTTTTCACTCAGACTGCACGGTTCCACTCAATGACCAAATGTCCAGCAGCACTTTTCCCAGAAGACATTATAGTTCACATCATGATCTCAAGGATGAATGTGCACTGGTGCCTGCACCCACATCCAATAAAATTAATCGGATTCCTGCCAACCTCCTGGACCAGTTTGAAAGACAGCTCCCAATCCGTCGAGATGGCTTCCACACCTTGCAGTATAAACGGACAGCCCTGGAACACCGAAGTGAAAGTCCAGGAAGGATACGCCATCTGGTCCATTCAGTGCAAAAGTTGTTTACCAAGTCCCATTCTCTGGAAGGTCCTTCCAAGGGAAACATGAATGGCAATAAAGCAAATTCCGATGAGGTACATGCTGTGAAACGTGGAAAACGCAGCAAGAGCAAAGACAGGAAGTCGGAATTGAAGAACAAATCTAACATTTCAGGTTGGTGGAGCTCAGACGATAACTTGGATGGTGATGTATGCCTTTATCATGGACCAACAAATGTGATGACCATGGGTCGATGTCCTGACCGTTCAACATCTCAGTACTTCATGGAAGCTTATAATACCATCAGTGAGCAGACCTTAAAAACCTCCCGGAGCAATAATGACATGAAGTGTACAACTTGTGTAAATATTCCACTGAATGTTGATGCACAGATCATGAAGAAGAGCTCGTGGTCTTCAACTTTAACTGTGAGCCGAGCCCATGAAGTTTATCAGAAATCCTCGCTGAATCTTGATAATAAAACTCTCATGAAATCAGAAACATGCCAGCAAGAACGTTCATGCCAGTATCTCCAGGTATGCATTCAAAACAATGTATGTCAGGACAGACTACAGTTGCAAACCTCATTTATAAGTTGAACGTTTGGAACACAGGGGTCATGTTTTGTGAACACAACAATATTAGTACAGCAGAACAGTAAAGATTCTACTTTTTAATGCATTGAAAAGAGGTTTTAAGGAGATACTGATTTCACAAAACGTCTTGGGCAAATAATATCTCATTTGTCTATAAACACAACACTTTGGCACAAGTTATATGATAATGCATCCTAGCACCTTTGGTTGTGAGGCTTTCATGATATACAAAATTGGGAGACTTAGTGAAGAGAACTAACTGATCTACAATTAAATCCTTATTCAGCTTCACTTTGTTTTCAGTATTAAATATAGTTTACTTTTGAATTGCTCTTAGTTCATCTATAATCTTAGATATTCTCTGTACAATAGAATTTCCTGAAAACCTTGAGACAACCAAAATGAAAGAATGGAGTTGCAGCAATAATTTTTTCCAGGCAGCTTAAATGCAACTGGTTTATTCAATTTTTACATCAAAATATTGTTGAGTGGAAATGTCTTTGCTTACTTGCACTGCCCACAAAGTACATCAATCAATAGCTCACTAAGCATATTGACATGGTTCAAATTCATGCAAGAATCCAGAAGAAGAGGGCTTCATGCATTTATGCTACTTCTACTTTATACCCCAAGTTTTAGTGTTTATAGATAAGAAGTCACAATATTTGGTATTTCATTGTGATTGTTTTTATTCATCCATTTTAAAATGTTTTTTATGGCATTAGTATCTGCTAGATCTTAAAAATGTAAATACATCACAATTGTGTATTTTTAAACACGACTTCTTAATATACACAAATTAAGTTTTGCTATCTTCAAACTATATTCTCACAACTGTAATAAAATCAAGGTGAGTTTAAGGAAAACATGACAATTCACATTCGTTATTTTCCTATTCCCTCAATTTCCATTTGTACATTGTTTATTGGGAAATAAATTATGTAGGAGAATAAGGAAATGGCAGAAAAAATAGGCAAATATTTTGTGTCTGTCTTCACAGAAAACCTTTCAGAATTAGTGCAGAACAACAGGTCTAGAGTGAATGAGGAGCCAAACAAATTAGAATTTGTTCCAAGAAATATTGGCAAAATGATTGGAGCTGAAAGCCAATAAATTCCCAGAAGCTGATGATCCTCATCTCCAAGTATTGAAAGAGTTGGCTGTGACAGTAATGGATGCATTGAATGTCATCTTCCAAAATTCCATTCATTTTAGAACAATTCTCACACATTGGAAGGAAGCAAAGGTAGCAAATGTAATCACACAATTTAGGAAACGAGGGAAATAGGAAACAGGGATCAATAGACCAGTTAGCCCGACATTAATACAGAAAATGTCAAATCAGTTATCAAGGGGTAATAACAGGGCAGGATCAATATGGATTAATGAAAGAGAAATCATGTTTGGCAAATCTATTCGAGGTTTTTGCGCTTTAACAAGCAGAATAGATAAGGGAGAACCAGTGGATGCTGTGTACTTGGACTTCCAGAAGTTCTTTCTTAAGATGAAACACAAGAGATTATTGAACAAAATAAAAGTATGTGCAGTTGGGGGTAATATACTGACGGTAACTAAGGATTGGGTAATGGATGGAGGGTAGAGTAGGAAAAATGTCAATTTAAGAGGCTGTGACTAGTGGAATGCCATGGGGATTGGTGTTGAGCTGCAGACAATCTATTCCAATGATTAAGGTATGAAGTATATCCAATTTTGCTGATAATAGATGAGCTAGATACCATTGTGGATTGTGAAGAGGGTACAAAGAAGCTTCAGTTTCTATGTGAACGGGTGAGAACATAGCAAATGAAATATTCTCTTTGTAGTGGCTCACAAAGGAAACAGAGTTCATTATTGGAGAATTTATTGAAGGGGTAGGTGAAAGTCTAGTTCAGGACTCCATAAATAAGGCAGAAATACTCAATGCCTTAGCGGGCTTAAAGGTGGATAAAGTCCCAGGATTTATTCCAAGCTGCAATGGGAAGCAAGGGAAGAGATCGCTGAGGCTGTGGCTTAGATTTTTAAATCTTTGCTGGACAAACGCAAGGTACAAGATGACTGGAGGACAGCCAATGTGGTGCCTCTTTTCAAGAAAGGCCATAGGGAAAAGCCTGTTAACAATGGACCTATAAGCCTGACATCAGTGATAGGGAAGATACTGGAAAAAAAATCTTTGGGAGAGGATTAATGGAAAGGCTGGGACTAATCAGAGACAGCCAATACAGTTTTATCAAGGGCAGATCTTGCCTGACTAATTTTATTGAATTCTTTTAAGAGCTAACAAAGTGTATCGGTGAGGGCAGGGCAGTAGATGTAATTTACATAAAACTTAGTAAGGCCTTTGACAAGGTCCCTCATTGGAGACTGATTCAAAGGGTTAGGGCCCATGGAATCCAGGGCAGGTTGGATCCAAAACTGGCTTGGCAATAGGAGACATAAGGTGATGGTAGAAGGGTGTTTTTGTGATTGGATGCCTGTAACTAGCGGTGTCCCACAAAGATCAATGCTGCGACCTTTGCTGTTTTTAATACACGTGAATAACTTGGAGATGGCTGTGGGAGGCATGATCAGTAAGTTTGCAGATGATGAAGATTGGCAGAATTGTTGATAGTGAGAAGGCAGTCTTTGGCTGCAGAGAGATATCAATGTGTTCGTAAAGTGGGCTGGAAAATGGCAGATGGAGTTTAAACCAGACAAATGTGAGATGGTGTATTTTGGGAGTACTAATGAAGCTAGGACATACACCATGAATGGTAGGATTGATGAAAAGAGAGACCTTGGAGAACAAGTCCACAGATCTTTGAAGGTGGGAACATAGATAGACAATGTGGTTAGAATGGTATATGGGATACTGGCCTTCATTAGTCGGGGCATTTGTTTATGAAATTTTGTTTAAATCAAATTTGAAAAATTCCAGCCTTACACCTTTATTAACATTGTTATTAATAAACTTCCCAGCAAGTGTCTCATACATGGAACAGGGTGAACTAATACTGGTTATTGTTATCCAATATTATTATTCTTACTAATATTTAACCTTTAAATTAAAAAAAACTAGTCGCAGTCAACACTGGCACCCTCAAAGCATAGGACAATTTTTTTAAGTCTTTCAGAAATCAATGCCATTCACATAAGAGTACATTGAACACTGGGCCAACAGAAAGTTCATTCTAGCCACAGACAATCTATTCTGTTGGAAGACTCTACTCACACTATGAATAACTGAGAAAAATTCCACCAAGCTGCAAGGTAAATTAAGCTTGCCTCTGGAATATCTACTTGACCTTTCATCTCATATTGTAAATCCCCAGTGCCTTAATTTTTACTGAACGACATTGAATGGTTTCATTTATACTAGAGTCCACTGCTTTTTCTCTGATAGTTATGCTGACAAATGAGTCTATGAAACTCAGTTCATACTTCTGATCTTTTCTGAAGACTACACTGCTCTCAAATCACTATTGTATCTTCTGAGCTTCACAGAATTTCCAAAATTGTCTCCCTGTTCATGCCTATTTCTTGAGATTGACATTTTACAAAACTTCCTGCATTCACATTCCCGATGATCATTTCATTATGACACTATCCCAATGGATCTATTGCTTTATCATTATTTTTAAGTGAAAATATTGTGGAACAAGTCATTTTAAAGTTTGAAATATTTTATACCTCCACTGTCTTACCTTTTAATCTTTCACAAGGTTCATTCGTTATTTCTATATTTTTCTTCCTATGATGTACCAGAACCATTTAGATTGATGGAAATCATTGGTAAATGAACAATAATAATTACTACTTCATCACAGTGCTTGTCATATCCTGATGGAGTTGGATTTAACCCAATCACTTGAAATAGTGTACTTCATTAGATGCTTCCTACATTTATCTGCATTGAAACCTAACTGCCTTTTCTGAGCCATCTGCTTAATTTATTTAAATCAATCTGATTTTATCTGCTTAATATTTATGACTTACCAAGTATCTTTTCAACAGAAAGATACTTGGTAAGTCATAAAAGGCATGAACAGCAGAAAATTGACAACTAAGTGCCTACACGCCTACAACTGTGTTCTATAGCATTTGACTGCTCACTGGCTCTGGAAAATATTTTCTTGTTGTTTGTCCTCATCTTTTCTTTCTGATTATCAAACTAATTCTCCATCCACCTAGTAGATACTAATAATTGCAATAACAGAACCTTGTTTAAAAATCCAGCAAAAGTGTGTTAAATATCTTCCGAAAATTCAAATCAATTAAGTTGACTGGATTTGCTTCATTGTCAATGAAGAAATATAATATTTGCTAATTATATCCCATAGCTTGATGTCAATGATCTCAGTAGATGACACATCAGCTCTATATAACAATAACCCTCACAAGTTAAATTGCATATTACATTTTTCATCCTGCAAAAAATTGCTACCCATTCATTCTGGCATGGATTTTGCAGTCAGTGAGAAAGTACAACCGACTTCCAAGAAAACCACCAACAAAGAATTCGCAACCTTTGTAATTGATTGCTGCCAGGTGTCAGATCTAGCTGATCGCTGGCACCCTACAGTAGTCTAACAGCTGGCTGTAACTCACAAAGTAAATATACAATATTAACTTTTTAAACACTTTTACAGAAAACTAAATAAAGATTGGAGCACACACAAATAATTAAGGTAATATATGAAGTATCATAGTTATATTTTTTTTAGAACTGGAATAAGTAATTTTATGATTTCAAAAACAATTCTGTTTTGAAATACTTATGAGGGAAATTCAATCCAAGCACATTGAAATAACTTTGTATAGCCACAGAACTTACTAAGTTCTGTACACCATTAAATATTCACTTGGTGCTCATGAAACAAAGTTTAACATAGTCATGATAGTTTGAAACAAGATTAAATCATAAATACTTTCAGCCTTCATCAATTGAACTGATTGACCTTGGTTGCACAAGAGAAGGTTACACAATGGTGTAACTTGTGAAGGATGGCTGAATTACTGGCTGCAGCTTTAGAACTGCTGCCAAACCTACCCATGCATGGAACTCCCATTGTTGCTGTTAATTTCACATGTGTTATGCTTAATACTCATTAAAGCCGCAATTCTTTGTCAATATCTTCTTTTTTGAGTTCAACTGTGGAAATATATAAATATAATCAAAACCAGCCTAACATGTATATAAATAACTGGCATAACTCCTTCATTCAGAAAACTGCAGGAAACTATTGTTCTTTTTACTATAAGGTCTCGCCAATCACTTCCATAAGAAACAGGTGTTAAACAGATAACTTACTCAGGCTTGGTGGATTGCTGGAAAGTACACCCTTGTGAATCAAATTTCATAATTCAATTTGGTTGGATATAGAGGAAAATATAAATGCAAGCAATACCCCAGGAAGTAATAAACCCAATCTTTGTGGCTTTTGATGGAGGAGTAAAACTCCTAAAAGGATTATTATACTTTGAATTTCTCTTCAAGACTGCAGTTCATGAGATTTCTGTTGTGATTTCTTGTGGTCTATTTATCAGTAACCCACACTGAGCCCTTCAGTGAATCCTCTTCTATTTTTCACCTCTGATTGCATACTTGAGTTTCAGACTCAATTCCACATAGTTTGCATGACGTTTCTGCTTGAGTGCAGTGAATGCATTAATGGCATCCCACGCAATAACGTCTTATAGTATGCCTGTAACACAATTATATTCCACCAATCGTGTACACTTCAGCTTAAAATAACAGCACACATATAAAACTAACATGTTAGTGCCAGAACTTAAAAGAAAACATTCCCTTGCTTACTTTTGCTGATGTCAAAATCATGTCATTATATGTACACTGTAGATGAAAGCACAATGATTTCAAATGATGAATAATACTGAACTGTTGAATTTTCTCTTCAAATTGTTTGGCTATAAGTAGTTAGTTAGTTTTTCAAGTAAAAAACTAACTTAAAGACAAATTAAGAATGTTGCTTTTCTTTTTGAGTAAATTGAACTGTAGGTTGTATATTGACCCACTCGTGAAGGGTGAGAATGGAAGGATTTAACATGCTGTGACGTTATCCTTGAATACACTAAAATGCTGCTTTGAAGTTCGCACCCTAATTCTGATCATCTAAAAATGTGAAATTGCACATTTATTTCATAAAATAAGGTTATCCAGCATAGCAAAGTATATTTGTTCCACATCCAATGTCAAGGAGATAAATCCAGCAGTAATAGCTCCAAGGGCATCAATCCATAAAGATGAGCTTATTGTTACCTATGGCTGCATTCACTTTTCCTTTTTGTGGTCAACAGACCAAAAATAAATTGAAATACCATAGAATTCTTACATACGTTTGTATTGAAAAAAAACAATTAGTGAAACTTGTGTGTGAAATTTGCCAGGTGTGAAAAATAAGCTGTAAATTATTGACCTGGAAACATCAGCTGATCTCTGTAATTGCTTCTGGAATTAGGAGATGAGGCTCAGGTTTGCCTGTTCTGTTTTATTATATCTTTTTCTTTCTTACTGCTCCTTGTGGCACCAACTTGCATTAAGCTGACAAACACAAGCAAAGAATTATGATTACCTTATCCATTCATACCAGTACTAATGGAAAAATGTTATGTGCATACATAAAGAAATATAAACAATTTCTGTGGTGCCTGACTGCAGGTGGAATTTCAGTAACCGATAATGAGTTCGTCATAGTCAGTGGAAATGAAAAGGTCAACATGGAATTGTTTTTATAAAGGTTGACAATTTAGAATCCTGCTGTACGTTGACTTCAATTACATCTATTACATGAGAATACATTTGCCAAGCGGAATTATTCCCCTGACAGAATGATACTGTACATCAACGCTTACATTTAATCACTGGCAAATAACTACCTCACTCCAGCACTGAAAATGGGATTTTCTGTTTCAGTGCTCCACTTAGGTCCCTGTTCCTCCTGTGCAACCCCGCCCCTCCCACCCATTACATCCATGGCCTGCTTGGGGTCACCGCCCAAAATTCAGCAGGATGCGAGATCAAGTTTGTAATTATATTAGCAGGACGCTGTTTCCCTGCTTGTGATAAATGGAAGGTTAGGTAGCCAGAGTGTGGTGGATGATCTATAATTGGAGGGTGGGAGTATTAAAAGGACTCATGCTATCATTTACCTCTGCACAAAAAGAACATTAATATCTGTGGCTCATGCTCCTGCATCTATTATAATTCCATTTTGTCAACAATTCTTGTGCACAAAACAAGTCACATTCGTGCACTTTTCAGTACTTTACATCTGCAGTGTGAAAAATGCTCTTCCTTTTGTGATTCATTTTCCACAGGGGTATTTCACTAATTTCATCCTCAAAGTGGGTACAAATGCTATTAGTTTGGAAATCTATGCTCTGCCAATTCCAGCACCTTTCACATCATCTTAATTCCAAATCTCCATCAGCAATGACCATATCTTCATCTTCAAGACCCTGCTCTAAAGTTCCTCCCTAAAACTCTCTGCCTTTCTAGACTTGCCTCTTCTTTAAAACGTACTTCCTTAACCAATGCCTTGTTTACCTATCCCATTAACCAGTATGATCTTATCTGTGGGAATGAGACTCACTCAATACTAACCTCAAGGAAAAACTGCCCATAAGGATCTTTGTGGTGTGGACCTTCCCCTTTCTCCAGTTAATTTCATTCTGGCATTACTAACAGCGATCTCTGACCTTCAGCAAGTGTTATCGTCAAGCTAAACAGCCAATCAAATGAGAATTCCTCACATGCAGCAAGCCTAACATTTAAGCAAATAATTACGTCTTAAAAACAGTAAATATTGCAACATATGCATTTTGATAAAATAATAGCTGAAATATCACTAGAAAATAAAATATCAAGCAATAAATATTGGTCAGAACATAATAGTAAAATGCAAAGAGGTTTGAAATCAGAAGGTATTAGACACCACACATATAAATTAATGTTTTTTTCAGTGTCTGAGAGGTAGTTAACAGTAATTGTGACTTTTTCTATCATAAGATATAAGATTCAATGATGCAAAATATTTTCAGTATCTCATTTCTTTGATTTCAGCTTTGAAAACAGTCAAAAATAATTTATAAATACTTGACGTCCTCATTAGTTGTTGACTTGGGAGAAGGCTGCATTAGCACATCAAATGCAAGAGAAGAAAATTACTGACAGCATCTTCAAAATTTCCACATTCAATCACACATGTATATGCTCCAGAAGTTGCTGTCAGATACTCTCCATAATGACAGTGAATGCTCTTGGCTTTACCATGATTCCTATCGTAAATTTTGGCCCAATGGCTTTGTATATGGCTCAGTGTCAGCTGTGCCTCAATTATCAATCTCTTGCCTCAGGCTCAATAGATTGTGAGTCCAAATGCTGCTCCAGAGACTAGAGAGTTGAATCATAAGCTAGCACTCTGGTACAAGATGGAAGGAAGATACACTGTTGGAGATGGGTCTTTTGGGTGAGCTATTAAATTGAAGGCCTGTCTATTCCCTAAGATGGATATAAAAGTTTCTATACTGCTGTTTTGAAGGAAGATTATCTTGACATTTCAAATTGCTGTTGTGGAAGCTTGGCCTGCACAAGTTACCCTCTAGATATCCTATATTACAATACTGACTACACCGAGCAACTAAGTGAAAGGTGTACACCAATGCAAGTTATTGGTGATGAACTAGACACATTATTGCCCCAGTATTAAAACAACAACTCAATTCTTAAATTTCGGATCCAAAAAACAGGTTTCTAAACTTTAACTGATACATAAATAGGCAGCACAGGATATGAATAGAAGCCAGAAGCAGAGAATGAAATCTCCACCAGGGCTTCAAGATGCTAGAGGCCTTGAAGTCTATCAAAAAAGATATAGTCAGCACACAAGTGCCCCAGTTTATGAAAACACAAGACCTGTAAATTGGTGCCCTCTTCTAATTCTTCTCAATAAGAATACGTTTCATTGCCTTTAATTGGACTCTGTGCATCCAAATCGCTCTTATACACCACCTCATTTACTAAATCGTAAGCTACATTAAAGTATGCTACTCCCACTGGTATAGGTGTAAGTCCTTCTTCTTATTGTTGCTCAGATAGATGGTGTGAAGTAGATTGTGCATAGGTCCAGTCACTCCTTATAAAAATATACAAAACTGTTTACACTTTGTACAGTAGAAATATAAAATCAGAGGGATATATTAAAACAAGTTAGTACCTAATGTCCCTTGTAGGCCATTTGCTGAGAAAATTGGCTATAGACTTATGCTAGACAATGTGCCTGTCATCTCCATGTTGGCAAAACCCTAGGTAGACAATGAAAAGAAATACAAACACAAAAATTGAAAGCAACATTTTACTTGATTACTTCCAAAGAAATAAGGTTTCTATTTATTGGATTTACCTTCTGGTTTGCTTTCATGACTTTTCATCTGCTTTGCTCCAGATCTCAGCTATAGCACAAAGGTTAAAGTACCCCCAAAATGAGAGAGAGGCTAGAAAATCAAACACATGTCTTTCGGCACAAAATAGTATGGATGGTGGCCTGGAAGGAGATTAGTCCGGCAACTTCTCAGCTGTGAATAGTGGAAGGCACAGGGCACAACAAAAGTGTAGGAAACTGCTATTTAAAGGAAAAACTTCAATTAAGCAGTGGGATTGATTAAGGAGAATACATTTCAAATGCAGGGTAGCTACATTCCCCAAAGAGGAAAATGTAGAAAAAAACAAACCAGAGTTCCTTCAATGACAAAGAAGATAGAAAATATGCCAAAGGCAAAAATCAAGATGCATGATACATTTCAGGCGAATTGTTCAAATGAGAACCAGGTTAAATACAATAAGTTGAGAGAAGTGAAGAGGGATATAAGGTTGGTAAATAGAGAATTTGAGGGTAAATAGTAAGTAGGTAAGAGGAAGAGTGGGTCATTTAGGGACAAAAAAAAGGTTATTAAAAGCACATGACAAGACTAGAATTCTGAATGAATACTTTATATTGGCACTCACTGAGGAAGAGACTACTGGTAGAAGTGGAAATGGTGGGGGCAGTGAGTTGGTGGGGGTGGAATTGATAGTCTGGAAATCATGGCATTAATCAGAGTGAATTTAAAAAAATGAAAATCAAAAAAATTGCAAATGCCAGGAATCTGGAATAAGAAAAGAAAATGGTGGAAACAATATGCAGGTCAGGAAACAAGAAAAAGAAAAAGAATTAAAGTTTCAGGTCAGAATTAGATGATAAAAGGTCTGAAATTTAGTAACAATGCCACCTGGCCTGTTAAGTGTTTCCAGCATGTTCTGTTTTTATTTCAGATAGAGTGGATAGTCTGGATGGCTTGCATTCTGGGTTGCTAATAGAAAATGGAAAGGAAGATGGAGAAAGGACTTGTCATAATATTTCAGTCTTCTTCAGATACAGGGAGATTGCAAAGGACTGGATAATGGCAAATATAATGCTCTTATTCAAGAAGGGGTGGGAGGATCTTCAAGTAACTACGGCCTGTTTAACAGTGGTGGCAGGTAAATTTTTAGAAACAATAATGAAAGAAAAAAATTAACAGAAACTTGGATAGATATGAGTTAATTTAGGAGATCCTGTGCAGAGTTGTAAAGGGACATTTGTATTTGACTAATCTAAACTAAGAATTGTAGA
The DNA here is from genome assembly GCF_009764475.1 of Pristis pectinata. Taxonomy (NCBI): domain Eukaryota; kingdom Metazoa; phylum Chordata; class Chondrichthyes; order Rhinopristiformes; family Pristidae; genus Pristis; species Pristis pectinata. The sequence goes on from NC_067413.1 coordinate 63,298,543, forward strand.
ATAAGAGGATTTATAAAAACCTTAAGGACAGAAACAGTGACTCATGGTAAATGTTTTTCTTATCTGGATTAGAAGACAGTAGTGTTCCCCATGCTAGGACCTCTGTATTTTATATATACAGTACATATATATGTCTTGGGTATTGGAATACAGTAAAATTTCAAGATTTGCAAAGATATCAGACTTGGAGTTGTGGCAAACAGTTACTACAATACTAACTGACTGCAACAGCTCAAGATAGACTAACAGAATGGGTAAACACTTGCAGATGGTATTTACTGGTATTGGTATTGGTATTGGTTTATTATTGTCACTTGTACCGAGGTACAGTGAAAAACTTGTCTTACAAACCGATCTTACAGGTCAATTCATTACACAGTGCAGTTACATCAAGTTAGTACAGAGTGCATTGATGTAGTACAGGTAAAAAAAAACAATAACAGTACAGAGTAAAGTGTCACAGCTACAGAGAAAGTGCAGTGCAATAAGATGCAAGGTCACAACAAGGTAGATCGTGAGGTCATGAGGTCATAGGTCATAGTTCATCTCATTGTATAAGGGAACTGTTCAATAGTCTTATCACTGTGGGGTAGAAGCTGTCCTTAAGTCTGGTGGTACGTGCCCTCAGGCTCCTGTATCTTCTACCCGATGGAAGAGGAGAGAAGAGAGAATGTCCCGGGTGGGTGAGGTCTTTGATAATGCTGGCTGCTACACCAAGACAACAAGGGGTAAAGACAGAGTCCAAGGAGGGGAGACTGGTGTCCGTAATGCACTGGGCTGTGTCCACAATTCTCTGCAGCTTCTTACGGTCTTGGGCAGAGCAGTTGCCATACCAAGCCGTGATACATCCTGATAGGATGCTTCCTATGGTGCATGGTGAGAGTCAAAGGGGACAAACCAAATTTCTTTAGCCTCCTGAGGAAGTAGAGGAAGTAAAGGTAAGTGTAAGATGATGCATTTGCCTGAAGGAATTGGGTGAGGCAGTATAGATTAAATTTCAGAAATCTAAATAATGTGTAAGGGAACAGAGGAACCTGCAAGATTTATGTGCATAGATTTTTGAAGATACAGGACACATAGAGGGAGTAGTTAGCAAAGCATATAGGCTCTTGGGCTTCATAACTAGAGGTATTGAGTACAAAACCAGAAAGTTGTACTGAACCTTTATAAAGATTTGGTTAGACCATAAGTAAATTATTGCACCCAGTTCATACCATCACAGTTTTGGAAAGTTGTGGAAATCCTTGAGAAGTTAGAAAGGAGATTTACCAAAATGATTCCAGGGATGAGTCTTTTAAAGTTAGGTTGGAGAAGCTGGGGTTGATCTCCTTGGAGTAAAGGAGCTGGAGGGAAGATTTTGCAGAAGTGTAAAACATCATGACAGGTTCACATAAAGTAGGCAAAAAAATGCATTATGCTTCCATTAGCAAATGGTACAAGGACTCAATGGCTCAGATTTAAGGTCTTGGATAAAAGATGGAGGGGTGTGAGGAACAACTTTTTTGCACAGCGATTGGTGATGATTTGAAACTCACTGTATACAAGTGTGGAGGAAGTAATTTCTAAAGGAAATTGGGTAGAACTTGAAGGATATAAACTTCCAGTGGCTACAGAAATAGGGTAAGGGAGAAATGCTGACAGAATTCCTCTACAGAAAGCTAGCACAGACGCAATGGGCTGAATATTTTTTTCTGTGTCTGTGTCATTATGACTGAATGATTCCATAATGACTGAGTGTCATGCTGACAGCAAAACCACAGGCCAATAAAGGTGGTAGCTACATCAGCGAGTAGTGTACAACCAAGAGAAAATAGATTCATTCGGAGCCATCTGAAATCAGACTTCTCCCTCAGCTGAGCAAGAAACACACAGCACTAATGTAAATATATTCATACTTGGTTCCTTGTAATAAGAAACAACACAAAACTCCCTTCCAACTCTCCCTACATTTAGTGCTGCAGGACTGTACAAAGTCAGCCACAGTTGAGTCAATCAAATCGAGGAATAGTGCATAGAAGAATGTCATACAATTCATCACATCTGTCCCGAGTCTTTAATAGAGACAGCCAATTCATTCCATTCCCTTGGTCTTTCCCAATTGCCTTCTAGAATTTCTCTTCCAGTATTTATCCAATTTTTTTTTTGGAATCTTTCTATTGAATGTGCTTTCACTAACCTGTCAGGCAAAGCACAACAACTCACTGTGTTAAAATGTTTCCTCTTGGTGCCTCTGTTCTTTTACCAATCACCTTAAAACTCTTGTCCTTTGTTACAGATTTTTCTGCCACTGGGAACTGTATCTCCTGATTAGTTCCATCAAAACACATCAAAGTTTGGAGCACCTTTATTAAACCCCTCAATCTTCTCCACTCTAAAGAGCACAATACAAGCTTTTCCAGTCGCTATATTTAACTGAAGATTTTCATTCCTCCTACTATCCTAGTAAATCTCTTCCACATCCTGTATGAATTCTAGACATCATTCCTAAAATGTGGTGCTCAGAAATGAACCCAATACTCTCACTGGAATTAAACCATGTTTTATAAAGTTGTAGCATAACTTCCTTGCCTTTGACTTCTGTTTATTTATTACAAAAACTGAGAATCTATTTGTCATTTCAGTACCTCAAAAATTCTGGACAGAATGGCTGAGGACTGTCAGCTGCTGCACCTGATTTAAAATAGCACCATTTGGTTCATATCACTTGTTCACAGTCTTCTTACCAAAATGAACCACTTTACAATTTTCTACTTAGAATTTTATCTTTTGTTATTACTGTTGAGATGTGGGCATTAATGTCCAGGCAAGCATTTATTACCCATCCCTAATTACCCTGAGAAGGTGGCAATGAGGGCATTCTTGAATCAGTGCAGTCCTTCTGTGGAAGATACCCCACAATGTTGTTGGGTAAGGAGTCTCAGGATTTAGACCCAGCAAATAAGAAACTGTGATAATTTTCTAAATCAGGAAACTGTGTAACTTGGCAGGAAGCTCGGAAGTGCTTGTATTCCTCTGCACTGTCTCTTTTTGTCTTTCTTGGTGACAGAGCCTGCAGGTTTTGGAGATGCCATCAAAGAAGCCCTGGCAAGTTAGTACAGTGGCATTTGTGGAATGTACACCCAGTGGTCAAAATGAGGAAAAGAGGGATGAAAATGTTTAGTGTGATGGATAGGCTGCTAATCAAATTAGCCATGTGGTTCTGGGATTTGAAATAAAACCAGAAAATGCTTGTATGTTTTAAGCTGCAGAGAAGGAGAAGGGAAGGGACAGTGGGGAGGTGGGGGGGGGGGGGGGGTGGAAACGAAGAGAAAAAAAGTAAAGGCCTGTGAAAGGGTGCAGACTAGGAGAGGTTAAATGAGTTGAGTGATCATGATTGGCTGAAAGATGGTGGTAAAGGGAAGTAAATAACAAAAGTGAAGCTTGGAGAGGTGTAAAGTAGATGAGGCAAGAGATATGTGAAATTACCCGAAGAGGAAAGATATGAGATACAAGGCTGGAATTGCTGATCATCTGAAATTGTTGAAATCTATTGAGTCAGGAAAGTTGTAATGTGGCCAGTTGGAAGATGGGGTGCTGTTCCATGAGTGTACATTGAACATCGTTGGAAGAGTGTGGGACTAAAGAGGTCAGAGTGTGAGTGGGATAATTAACATGACAAACATCTGGAAACTGAAGGTCATTTGCTGACTGAATGGAACCGTTCTGCAAAATGGTCAATCCGATCACAATTTGTTTTCTTGAAAATGGAGGAGAGCATTTCCTGAGAGCCAAATGCAGCACACCAAATTAGATGAAATGCCATGTCAAAAGTGGCAGACATTGACCACCTCCAAAAGAAGAGAGTCTAATCAAGAACCCTTGGCATTCAATGACATTACCATTATCAAGTTCTCCACTGTCAATATCCCGGTGTCACTATTAACCAGAAACTCAACTAGATCAACCACATAAATACCATGAGACTATAAATCATACAGTAAGTGACATACCTCCTGACACCCAAAGCCTTTCCACAAGACACAAGTCAGGAGTGTAATGGAATACTCCCCACTTACATGGATGAGTGCAGGTCCAACAACACACAAGAATCTTGACATCATCTTTGACAAAGCAGCCCCACATGATTGCACCCCACCCAACGCTCTGAAGATTCATCTGTTCCATAACCTGAGGACTTGTGCCCTCATTGTGTACCATCAACAAAATGCAATGCAGTTACTCTCCAAGGCTACTCCAACTCCACTTCCTAAACCTACTACCTCTGCCACAAAAAAAGGACAGGCTCTTGGGAACACACCACCACCTGTGGGCTCCCCTCCAAATTCCCTTCCTGACTTGGAAATATACCACTACTTCACACTACTGGGACTAAATCCTGAAACTCCTTCCCCAGAGGCACTGCCAGAGGACCTTCGCCAGAATGACTGTAGTCACTCAAGAAGTTGATTGGCAATATTTGCTGGCCCTGCCAATGATGTCCAGTTCCCAAGAAATGAATAAATTTAGAAAAAGGAAGATAGGTAGGTACAAAATTGGCAATCAGAATGAAATGCAATGAGGTATGAAATAATGTGCTTGGGAAGGCAAAGAATTGATAAAGAGTCGGATACTAAGAAGTGTGGGTGAACAGAAGGATCCTGGAGTGCATTTCCGTGATTCCTGAATGTAGTCTGACAGATGGATAAAGTGGTTAATGAAACAATTGTAGCCTTGCCTTTATCAGCCAAGGCATAGAATGCAAATTACAGGGAGATCATACTGGAACTGCATGGACACTAGTTAGGTCCTTGCTACTGTGCAGTTCTGGTCATTGCACAACAGGTAGAATATGATAGCACTGGGGAGCATGTAGAGGAAATTTACGAGGACGTTGCATGGGCTGGAGGATTAGAGGAATGAGGAGAGCTTATTTTCTTTGAAACAAAAGACACTGAAGAGAGATTTAATTGTCAAAAGATCATTAGAGGCCTAGACAGAGAGAAGAGGAAATATATATTTTCCTCAGCACAACAGGCAAAGATATGTTGATTCATAGAAAGATTATAGGGGAGTTGAGATTATTTCACTCAATGAGTTACAGGAGGTCTGAAATTCACTGCCTGAAAGGGTGATGGAGGCAGAAACCTCTCAACATTTAAGTATACAGTTGAGCTCTTGAAACCCATTACCGATAAGTCTATGGAAATATAGATTTTAATCAGCATGAATACAATGAACCAAATGGACACACCTAACCTATGCCATAAATTTCTATAATTCCAGGTTTTGAATTCAATTTGGTTTGTTGAATATAGAACGTAGAGCATTACAGTACAGGAACAGACCCTTTGGCCCACCATGTGTGTGCCGACCATCATGTCAATCACATTTGCCTGTATATGGTATATATCCCTCTATCCTCATGCCTGTTCATGGCTAAATGCTTCTTAAAAGTTACTATTGTATTGCTTCCACCACTTTTCCTGGCAGCACGTTCCAGGCATCCACCACTCTCTGTGTAAAATAACTTGTCTTGTAAATATCCTTTAAACTTTTCCCCTCTAATGTCCTCAAATTTTAGACTCCCCTATACTGGGGAAAAAGACTCCTACTATCTATCCTATCGAAGCCTCTCATAATTTTATATAGTAGAGCTGGTCATTGATTTCAAGAAGTGGAGTGAAGTTCACACCCCTGTCTATATCAATGGTGCTGAGATGGAGATGGTTGAGAACTTCAAGTTCCTAGGTGTAAATATCACCAACAATTTGTCCTGGTCTAGCCACGTGGACACTATGGCCAAGAAAGTACACCAGCTCTTCTACTTCCTCAGAAGGGTAAGGAGATTCAGCATGCCCCCGATGACTCTCACTGATTTTTATAGATGCATCCTATCCAAATATATCACAGGTCAGTGTGGCAACTGTTCTGCCCAAGACTGCAAGAAACTGCAGAGATTTGTGAATGCAGCCAAGTCCATCATGCAAACCAGCCTCCCCTCCATTGACTCTGTCTACACTTCCGCTGTCTTTGGAAAGCAGCCAGCATAATCAAGGACCCCTCCCACCCCAGTCATTCTCTCTTCTCCCCCCTCCTATTGGGCAGAAGATACATAAACTTGAGAACATGTACCATCAGAGTCGAGGACAGCTTCTATTCTGCTGTTGTAAGTCTCGTGAACAAACCTCATATGCTAAAGATGAACTCTTGACCTCTCAATCTGCCTCATCATATTGCACTTTATTTGTCTACCTACACTGCATTTTCTCTTTAACTGTAACACTATATTCTGCATTCTACTTTTTATTTCCTTTTGTACCACCTCAGTGTACTTATCTATGGAATGATCTGTCTGGATGGCATTGCAAACAAAAGCTTTTCACTGTATCTTGGTACAATTACCAAATATCAATTACTTCTATCATGTCAGGCCTCTGACGCTCATACGTTTGTACCCAGAGTGATGTGCTTTTGAAATCAAAGCTGAGCCTTTGATGTTTGTACAACTTCAACCAAGTTCTATTATCACAATAGTCAGGTATAATCACCAAACAATCAGAATCAGCATTATATAAATTATGCTTTGCAAATTTATTGACACTTGTATTAACTTACTGAATATTATGGATAATTTATATATATTAACACATCATCTTTATAAAGCTTTGAAAATGTCATATAATTATTGCTAACACAATTCATTAATTAGGAGATAGAATGTCCCTATCAATCAAAGATCATTATAGGAAGGATGTGGAAGCATTGGAAAGGGTGCAGAGGAGATTTACCAGGATGCTGCCTGGTTTAGAGAGTATGCATTTTGAGGAGAGACTAAGGGAGCTAGGACTTTACTCTTTGGAGAGAAGGAGGATGAGAGGAGGCATGATAGAGGTATACAAAATATTAAGAAGAATAGACAGCCGGCGCCTCTTTCCCAGGGCACCAATGCTCAATACAAGAGAACATGGCTTTAAAGTAATGGGTGGGAAGTTCAAGGGAGATATCAGAGTAAGGTTTTTTACCCAGGGAGTGGTTGGGGCGTGGAATGCGCTGCCTGGGGAGGTGGTGGAGGCAGGTACATTGGTCAAATTCAAGAGATTGCTAGATAAGCATATGCAGGAATTTAAAATAGAGGGATATGTGGGAGGAAGGGGTTAGGTAGTCTTAGGTGAGGTTTAAAGGTTGGCGCAACATTATGGGCCGAAGGGCCTGTATTGCGCTGTATACCTGATTCTATGATTCTATGATCAACAACTAGTACATCATGAACACAATTTCAAGTAACTAAAAATGTTATATTAATTAGCTTTCTTGCCATTAATATTTTGAATAATACATTTTGCATGCTCTTTACTAATCTTTAATTGAGCCTTATCTTAGAAGTGGGAAATTACTAGAGAAATTCCTAAGGGATAGGATTTATGTACGTTTAGAAAGGCGGGGGCTGATTAGGGACAGTCAACATGACTTTGTGAGGGGGAAATCCTGTCTCATTAATTTGACTTGGTTTTTTTAAGGAGGTAACTAAGAAGGTAGACATTGTCTATATGGACTCAAGTAAGGCATTTGACAATATCTCACAAAGTAAGATGGTCCAAAAGGTTAGGGCACATGGGATCCAAGGTGAGATGACAAATTGGATCCAAAACTGGCTTGGCAATAGGAAGTAGAATGTGGTGGTGAAAGGATGTTTTTCTGATTGGAAGTCCATGACCAGTGGTGTACACAGGGATCAGTGCTGGGACCCTTGTTTATGATATATATTAATGTCTTGGATGTGAATATAGTAGGTATGATCAGTGAATTTGTAGATGACACAATAGTTGTTGATGTTGTGGATAGCCAGGAAGGCCGTCTAAGGCTACAGCAGGATATAGATCAGTTGGATGGAGCATTTGCAGATGGAGGTTAATCCCAACAAGTGCGAGGTGAGCCATTTTGGGAAGGCACATGGGGATGGGATATAACAATAAATGCTAGAACGCTAAGGAATGATGATGAACAGAGGGACCTTGAGGTTGAATGCCATAATTCCATGAAAGTGCCAACTCAGGTAGATAGAGCGGTGAAGAAGGCTGAGGCTGATAGTTATAAAACTGTAATTATAATAATAAAATTATAAGAAGCATAGATAGGATAGAAGTTTCAATCCCACCTTGGGAAAGCTGACACCACGAACTAACTACTACTTAATAAAAGGATGTAATTATTTACAATTGCTTTGCCAAATTAGTAAAATGATACTTTTCTGAGTGTTTACTTTTGTACTTCCTTTCCATCTTAATATTGCTATTATTTGAACCATAAAGTGTACTTCTAAAACAAGGCAGTTGCTATTAAGTTGCTCTGAAGGCAATATTCAAATATGTTGAAAAACTAGTCAGCTTTTTGTTTGGTGAATGTCAGTCGTCCTTTGTAACCCTTTTAAGCTGCCAGTGTAAAGCTTTACTGAGCCTATGGGACATCAGAAATTTCTGCTTCAGTGATGTATTAAATGGAGGTGTTGCCCTCAATCCATTGCTTGTATTATGAACCATCTGCTCCTGGAGTATGTTGGTTAATGTAGTAAAATATTGCAACAAATGACAAACAAGAATCCATGGATCTACCTTTATAACTTTTAGGAGTGTGCTGCACAATATTTTTGAAGAAAAGGCAAGAATAATGATCCAGAACACTTCTGAAAATCACCTGAGAGGTTCCCATTGCTGTTATTTTAACTATGCTCTGATGTTGAACTCCTCATGAAGTTCAGTGGCAGAGTCAATTATCTGGGAAGTCTGGACATTGTATGTGCACCAGGTTAAACCAGGCTGAACAGAGTAGAGTGCACAAAGCTGTCAGATTGGTTTAGAGTGAATGTATGCAAATACAAGAAGTGTAGGTGAGCTGCAGGCATAATTAGCCATGTGCAATTATAATGTTTTGGTAGTAATAGAGAACTGGATAAAAAAAAGGGCAAGAATTAGCTCTGAATATTCCCAGATAATAAGGTGTTTAGAAAAGAGAGGATAGGAAAGAAAGGAGGAGATCATTCCACTGCGAGAGAGAGAGAGAGAGAGAGAGAGAGAGAGAGAGAGAGAGAGAGAGAGAGAGAGAGAATACCCTGAAATATCAAGAACAGAATCTATCTGTTTAAAACTAAGAAACCAAAGAGGTGGGTTATACGACAGAGACTATTCTATGGTCTACCAAACACTGGGAAATATATTGAAGAGCAGATTTTCAGGTAGGTTGCAGATATGTGCGAAGGCCAATTTCATCTGTCTAAATATCGAGGATGTAGAAGAGGTTTACCAAAATGATTCTTAGGATGAGGGGTTTTAATCATGTAAATAGACTAGAGACGTTGAGTTTTTCTTCTTGGAATAGAAAAGGTTGTGAGGAGACCTCAAAAAAATCCTTAAAATTATGAAGGACAGAGTAGAGAGAGAAAAGCTATTCCCATTGCCAGAGGATTTGATGTACAGGTGTACAGAATGAAGGTGATTGGCAAAAATGCCAAAAGTGACATGAAAGAAAACATTTTTACACAGTGAGTAGTTAGGATCTGGAATGCAATGCCAGGGGCAGTGGTGGAAGCAGATTAAATTATACTATTCAAAAAGAAGCTCAATAAATATTTAAATGGAAAGAGTTTGCAGAGCTGTGAGGAGAGGGCTGGGAAGTGGGACAAGCAAAATTGTTCTTGCATAATGCTAGTACAGATGGAATGGGCTGAATAGCCTCCTTTGGTGCTGTAACCATCATGTGAGTCTCTGATTCTGAGATATTCCACTAAATTCATTCTTTAAAACACAAAATGTAGATTACTAGACATTGAAACCTACCTCAAAGTAATACAGAGCTGGAACCTGCTGACAGCAGTAAGCCACCCTCACATGTGCTGAGGTCCAGAAAATCTTTTGCACATCTCCCAGTGTTGTCTTCCTAGTAAGTAAGCCCTGGATACTGAATGGCAAAGCCCTATGCCACAACATGCTGTGACATTGGTCAGCCAGAATAAATCCCAGCCATGAAATGACCATAAATATTTTGACAGCTGGCAAACTTATCAAAGAATGTGAGTGGAGACACAAGAAAGACTGCAGATGCTGGAAATCTGGAGCAACACACAAAAATTGCTGGAGGAACTCAGCAGGTCAGGCAGCATCTATGGAGGGAAATGAACAGTCAACATTTCAGGCCAAGACTCTTCATCAGGACTGGAAAGAAAAAATGTGAGTGCTTCTAGAAGTCCCTAACATTCAGAAACATTCAAGGTTAACTTGCAGGTTGAGTTGGTAGTAAGGAAAGCAAATGCAATGTAGCATTCATTTTGAGATGACTAGAAAATAACAGCAAGGATGTACTGCTAAGGCTTCATAAGACATTGGTCAGACTACATTTGGAAAATTGTGAGCAATTTTGGACCCTGTATCTAAGGAGAAGGTCCAGAGGAGATTCACAAGAATGATCCCAGGAATGAAGTGTTTGATGGCTCTGGGCCTGTACTTGCTGGAGTTTAGAAGGGTGAAGGGGGGGATCTCATTGAAACCTACCAAATATTGAAATGCCTGGATAGAGTGGATATGGAGAAGTTGTTTCCATGAGTAGGAAAGTCTAGGATCTGAGGGCATAACCTCAGAATAAAGGGACATCCCTTTAGAATTGAGATAAGGAGGAATTTCTTCAGCTGGGGAGTCATGAATCTATGGATTCATTGCCACAGAGGGCTGTGGATGCCAAGTCATTGGGTGCATTTAAGGCAGAAATTGATAGGTTCTTGATTGGTAAGGGAATTAAGGGTCATGGAGAGAAAGCAGGAGAATGGGTTTGAGAAAAAAAATCAGCCATAATTGAATGGAGGAGCAGACTTGATGGGCAGAATGGCCTGATTCTGCTCCTATATCTTATGGTCTAAAAATCATTACAAACACAGTTTTGAAAATTAAAGTATTAAAATGTTTGGAGCCACCAAAACATATTTTTCAATTATTCAAAACAAATCAAGCAGTATGAAGTTTTAAAAATGTTAAATTACATTATACTTCCCCTTCTTCATTGCGACTGTTCTTCTTAATTCAAATGAATGGGCTTTTGCTGCTCACAGCCCAGATCAAATGTGGCAACGGTTCAGCAGGCAGCACTGGTGTAAGTGCCAGGAACTCAGCAACTTCAAAATCTGCCACTAGACACCATGTGGAGTCAAAAGTCAAAGCACAGCTAAGAAACCACAGGCAGAGCATGGTCAGCAAGTCTGGGACTTGCTGAAAGTGTTTATTGTCAGGTTTAGTTAATTCCTTAATTAAATATTAGTCAGAAATATACTGAACATTGATTATCAATATCAAATAGTCATGTTTTAAATTGCAATCTCAGGTAGGTCAAGATGGACATTCTTTCTTCCATGTCTGATTTCACCATATGTGAAATATAATGTAATCAAAATGATTTATAACATCACTTATTGTTCTCATTGTTCAATATTTCCAAATCTTTGTCTGCCAGTCCCAAGAAGCAACATATCTCATTTCTGTATGATATTTCACTAGGTTCCTCAAGATGAATGGAGTGGCTATTCACCACAAGGCAAAGAAGATGAAATTCCTTGTCGGCGAATGCGCAGTGGCAGTTACATTAAAGCAATGGGGGATGACGATAGTGGAGACTCAGACACCAGTCCCAAACCTTCTCCAAAGATTGCTGCACGACGAGAGAGCTATCTCAAGGCCACCCAACCATCCCTAACAGAGCTCAGCACACTCAAGTAAGTAACAGCGCTAGATTAAAATACCAAAGTTATTGGCATCCTTATCTTGTGATGTGGCAAGACTGGTACTTAGTGCTGATCCCTGCTCGCCCAGAGAAGGTACGGGTAACCCTCATGTTATGGAAGTGTTGCATTTCAAGAAAATGTCTGCTTCATGATTTTCTGTAATGTGAACCCTTTTGTCCCTTTGGATCCCATGTTATAATCGGGGCTGCATTCCTAAAAGATGTTCTTCTCTCATATTAGGCAGGCACAGTAGTGTAACGGTTAGTGTAACACTATTACAGTGCCAGCGACCCGGGTTCAATTCGGGCCACTGTAGTTTGTACATTCTCCCCGTGTCTGCGTGAGTTTCCTCTGGGTGCTCCGGTTTCCATAGAACCATACAGCACAAAACAGGCCCTTCGGCCCACCATGTTTCCTCTCACATTCTAAAGGCTTAGGAAGTTGTGGACATGCTATGTTGGCGCTGGAAGCATGGCGACACTTGTGGGCTGCCCCCAGAACACTACCCAAAATAAGATGCATTTCACTGTGTGTTTCAATGTACATGTGACTAATAAAGATATCTTATATTAAGCCATTTTATTGACAGTGACAAAGTGACCTACTGCCATGATTTAACAGCTGAGGCCAACATTCGGCTCAAGGGATGGATAAGGCTGATGCGGAGGAAACAACAAACTTTGTCAATTTTTATTTTTAGTCACTTAATACTGTGGGGCAATAAGATTTGGATGTGACATCACCACGTTGATTGGTTTGGCAGTCACAGCCAAGACCCTCCTTTGCCGCACCCTCTCCAGTCTGAGGACATGTGAACAGACGTCTCAGAGTGCAGTGCTGTCATGCTCTACATCTCGACACATTTACTCTGAGGTGCAAGGCTCAGGGATTAGGAAAGGGCTTAAGAAGAGTATCAGGGAAAGGGATGATGCTTGAGGACTGCGGTTCATGGGAGAAGGGTAGTGTAGAAAGAGTTCAGTGAGGTAATGGGTTAAAGTGTAGTGTCTTGGTGGAAATGGAGTAAATGCTATGGGAATACTTTAAGGAGCTGACCATGGTTTCTGCAGCTCCCCACAATGCAGCATATCAGAGTAACTGCCTCACAGGTGAAGAGCATGGCAGCATTGCACTCTGGGGCATCTGTTCACATGTCTTTCGACTGGAGAGAGTGTAGCGAAGGAGGGACTTGGCTGTGACTGCCAACCCAATCAACACTGTGACATTATATCCAGATCTTATTGCCCCACAGTATTGAGTACTAAAATAAAAACTGGTAATATTTATTGTTTCTTTCATGTTTTGTGGTTATTTATTTCTACCCCACATAAATTCCATAAGTGCAATGTAAGTTCCGTATCTCCAATTTTTGGGTAGTAATTTGTGAATTCTGTAAAGGCAAATTTCTGCAACCCAAACAGCCATAAGCCAGGGGTTGCCTGTAATTGTGGGCATTCTGTGGTGGTTTGCTACAATTAAGTGGCATGCCAGATCATACTAGAAGTACGTAAGAGTTAGCGATATTGACATGGGAATAAGCCACGTTGAAATGGCTTGTCAGTTCCATGCTTCTAAAAACTGAATGGAGCAAATATACATAAACAAACAAAACAGGGATGGGGATCACAATGTACAATTAAATTGTTCCAGTTATGTCCAATACAGTCATCTTGAAAACTTTGCACTGCATTTCATTTTGCATGATCACTGCATACTCATATTGAATACCATTTTGGAACTCTAATGTCACCTGTAGCTCCCCAAAAAACCACACTACCTAGATTTAAAGCATAAGTTAAACATGCTGAAACTTCACAAACTGATCATTTTGATTTCACTGTAACAAGCAAGGATAAAGATTTAGTGGGTAAGTCGATACCACATTACAGTGAGTACACTAAGACAGTGGTTTTCAACCTTTTTCATGCTGCGGCCCCCCAGAACATGTCCTTGTTAGATGGCGGACCCCCAAAGCCCACAAAATCAAACAATCGATAATTCATGCATACAACACTTAAATTACTGCACATAGGCCCTATTGAAATAGTGACTATTTCAATCACTGATAATTACCAGCGGTGTCTTTCAGTGTTCAGTCCAATGTGAAGGTTGTGCCTGTTTTGCACTGCAGAGTTTGTCCAAACATGGTGGTATGTGCAACTAACGTACACGTATGTCATCCTCAATATTCAGTCTTGATCTGTATTTGGTTTTCATGGCAGTGACTGCAGAAAATACTATTTCACACAAGTAAGTGGTTGCAAATGGTAACAGAACATTGTCGGCTTTGCTGGACAGCAGTGGATACTCCTGGGAACATGCTATCCAGAACGACAACAGTGACATTCGGTTGAACTGCAAGCGCAAAGTCCTGTCAGATGACAGTTCAGCCAATTCTTCTTGTTCACGTCCAGTTAAATCAGTAAGCATGCATTCAAACGGATTTTGAATCCAATCAAACATGCTCGTGTCATCGTCGCCGAAATACTCATGGAAATAATGTGACAGCTGTTGAATATGATTCAAAACAGTGCTCACAATGGCCTCTTGTCTTAGTCTCATTCACGGTCAGAAAGTCAGCCAGCAACGGAAACATATCATAGACGCCTTTCTCGCATCTTCCCTTCCAGATACGGAGTTTTTTCTGGAAGACATTGATCTTGTCATGCGTTTTCAGAACAGTTGAGCCAGGTCCTTGCAATGATAGATTTAAGCTGTTCAAAATGTTGAAAATATCTGCAAGATAAGCTAATCTGGCAACCCACGTCTCATCTGTCAAGAACTGTGCCAATGATCCGTTATGCTCATTTAGAAAAATGAGCAGTTCATCTCGCAATTCATATACACGCTGCACAACACAGCCTCGTGACAGCCATCTGACTTCTGTATGTAGCAACAAATGCTTATACTCGGCTTCCATTTCACAGCATATGTTTTCAGACAAACGATGATTGAGCGGCCTGGCTTTGATAAAGTTGACGATTTTAATGCACGTGGAAAACACATCCGCAATACTTTCATCCATATCCTTTGCAGCAAAAGCCTCACGGTGAGTCATGCAGTGGGTTGCTGCTACATGTGGAACTACTTCTTTCACTCTTGCGACTAGACCCAACTTCCATCCCGTCATTGCAACAGCACCATCCGTGCATACTCCAATACACTGTGTCCATGTCAATGCCGATTGTCCAAAAAAAGTGGCAAGCACACGGAAAAGTTCTTCACCGGTTGTACACCCTGGGAGCACCTTGCAAAACAAAAAGTCTTCCAAAGCTTCTCCTTCCCAGCAATATCGAACATAAACCAACAACTGTGCAGCACTGGCAACATCAGTACTTTCATCAAGCTGAATCGCAAGTCTGACTTGCTGAAGACATGCTATCAGCTGGTGCTGTATATCTTCTGCTATATCGCCAATTCTTCTGCTTACTGTGTTATCAGACAGTGGAATGGCTTTCAGTTTTTGACTGGATTCTTTTCCCAGTACAACTTCGCACATATCTACTGCTGCAGGCAGTATAAGCTCTTCTCCAATTGTGTGAGGCTTTCTGGAACGTGCTATTCGTAATGCTACCAAATATGATGTGCAAAGAGCCTTCTCATTTACAGTGGCGCAGGATGTCATTTTGCCTTTCTGCTTGAGGTACAGCTCCTTTTGCCGCTCAAAATATTCCTGCAGCTGACTGGCAATATCTGGATGCACTGTTGTTAAATGGTGCTTCAATTTCGCTGGTTTCATTGCATCGTTGGACAGTGTTTGCAAACACACAACACAGAGAGGTGGGTCCGCATTTGTCCCCACTGCAATGAAGCCATATGAAATGTATTCTGGATCATACTTGCATTGTTTTCTCTTTCGGTCACCCTTATCCCCTTCATCGTCAGAATCTTCCCGTTTCTGGTCAGCTTTTCTCTTCAGAAATTTCTCCATACTCAGCAATACACGCTAGACAGTTTAATTACTATTACTGATAAACAAAATTATCAAAACTAATCTAAAATTTACACGCTTGCGCACTTTTCGTTTAACAGTGACGTCACTGTGGCGTAAATGCACGGTAAGTAAGCAATATTATTAAGGCACACCAACAACGTCACTCAGTCTTGCTAACACTACAGTGCACAACAGAATAGTAGTGAGCAGTGAACACTACTGACTACTCTGACTACACAAATCAAATATTAAGTTTCAGCTTACCAGAAGGGAACACCGCCTAAGTCTCTAAGATTGTCGCCTATAACAGGTAGAATAGATATGGCCAATTTTCTGAATAGTGGAAACTGGAGCAAGCAAGTAAGCTACGTCTTTGTAACAGGTCGCTTTTCCATTTTTTTCTTGGCTTGCTCGCGGACCCCCTGGCAACCCACCGTGGGTCCGCGGACCACAGGTTGAAAACCTCTGCTCTAGGGTATTAGAAAATAAGTATAAGTTTAGGCCTCCTCCACACTAGAGAGTTGCTCAATTCACTTCATATTATTCTTATCAACTCATTTACTAACAAAGATTTTAGTTCATTTGTGTTTGAAATTTAGAAACCCACTGTTTTTTTTACTTTCTTCTCCGTTGTGTTAGACTGCTTAGCTTCTGCGTGGGAACATTATACATTATTATCATGCATAGAGAAGTAAACTATGGGAATAAATGTACATCATCTTAAAAACCTCCCCAAACGTAGGGCTGTTTAAAGGAATATCATTGTAAATGAACAGATTTTTTAAAGTGTGCTGGATTTATACAACAACATTTTGAAACCTGCTCTCCAATTGCTGCCCTGGATGCAGAATGGAACAATGAACCAGAGGTTGAATCTAAGATCAATATGCACCAGTCTCTAAGATGCGTGGTGGTCTTATACTAAGTTCATAACTCAGAAGCACCCAATATGAAAAGGATATGCTATCACTCAGTAAAAGATTGAATAAAAACTCTTCTTATCTGATTCTCATTCAGAATTCTCCACAAAACATTTGAACTAATCCTGGGCTTTTCTAGGATTGGGGGTTAGTGGAAGCAGAGAATCACATACTGGCTTGACAAAAGGCCATATGTTTTCTTTTCATAGGCTGCAACTTAGATAGTTTTACAAGATATAAAAAATAAGTAACCATTTTCAGTGCCTCATAAAAGTTCACTGCCATTTTCAGTCCATAGTTACAATACATAAAAGTTACTCATGTAATTCTCCAGTTACTGCATGCAATTCTGGGCACCTTATTAGAGAAAAGACTTCAAAGCCATTGAAGATATAGATTCACCAGGTGATACCAGGCATGGAAAGCCATAGCGATGAGGAAACCTGATATGGCCAATTAATTTGAAACTCACACGATAATGAGAGAAAGGTTCAGAAGGATTCCTTTGCATATGGAATTGTTAAAACATGGAATGCTTTGGCCCAGCCACAGGCTGAGACAGATAATAGAATCTATATTGGATATAAAGAAATAGGGTATATTGGATAAATATTTGAGCCCAAAGAGATACTGAGCTATCGCAAGAGTATGTGAAGTAAATTAGTTTTATACTGTTTGAATACGTTTGAATAATCACAAACATAATGGACCAGGTGATTTTCTTCTGTGTTGTAAACATCTGTACTTCTGGAATAATATGAATCCAGAGTCAGAGTGAAGAATATCGTAAAGGTTTGAGAGCTAGAAAAAATTAAGCATGTAGAGAAGAGGGATTTAAAGACTAGCAATTATTTTAAAAGTGCATTCTTAATAACTGAGGCCATTGGCAATGAATGAAAAAAATAAATCAAAGCAGGACATTTAAAATCTGCTAAAGCGGTAGCTGCAAATATTAAGCTGAAGTTAGAAACACAAGAGACTGCAGATGCTGAAATATGGAGCAACAAATAATCTCCTGTTGGAACTCAACAGGTCGAGCAGCATCTGTAGGAGGAAAGCAAGTGTTTCGGGTCGGAACCTGACAGGCTCCCGATTGCAGGGCTTTGATCCAAAACGTCGACAATTCCTTCGACAGATGCTGCTCAGCCCGCTGAGTTCCTCCAGCAGACTGTTTATTGCTTAAGCTGAAGTTAGTTCCTTGTAGAAAAACAAGGCTTATTTAGGTTTCAATACTGAGCTAGTGTTTGCTGACCAAGCAATGCAAACCATTAGACCAGAACACACTCTACCTATATAAATATACTTGTTTTAACTTTTTGTTTAATGCTTTTCATTATATAATTTTTGTCCAACCATTTTCCAAAGTCCTTGTTCATCATGTTTGTGGGCAGGTCCTCAACTTCTGTGACTGCAGCCCAATCACTGGTCGTGGCCCATTCCACCTTGTGGATCAACTGAAGCAGTGATCATGGCAGCACCTTAGGGAGCCACGCAAATGCAAAATATGGTCATGTAGTTAGTGTTGGATGCACAGGCCAGGTCAAGCTGGAGCCAGCCAAATATTATTGAATAAATTGCACCAATAACTTATTGCAAGGAAGAAATCATTTATGAAATACAAACTATTACAAATTATTGGCCAATAGCTTAGTGAAAACAGTGTCACATATTTAACATCCCTGACATTTTCATGAAGTTCCTGCATTTGTATATTAGTTTTCCATTAAACACGCCACAGAAAATTAAGTCAAGTGCTTAATTAATACTGTAATTAACACTGGCAGTACCTTTCAGAGCCTTAATAAAGGCTAATGACTCCTATTTTTTACTAAGAAAGTAAGCAACTATAATTGGGGAGACTCATTCCATCATATAGTTGCTTGAGATTCTAAACATATTACATTAATATTTTGTCTTTTCTCTTCTGCCTAACCAAATCTTTCACTGCTTCTTTTTATTTCTATTTCTGTAACATACATTAAACTCACTTAATTAATTCTCCTCTTTGTTTTTCCTCTTTATACTTCCTGACCCCGTAAACTCATTAATTATATATACATATTGTTTGCCCCATTATTCATCATGGTCTCAGGTGCCCTATTGCCTTCCAAATCTGTTACAACTTTGTGGATGAAAACATTTAGAACTTAAAATGCGGAAACAAATCTAACTAAATGCAGCACTACAAGATGTCCTGCTCCACCAAAGTCTTGCCCATTGGTTACATGTGTTTCCAGTTTATATATGCTAGAGTTTAGAAGAATGAGAGGAGACCTGATTAAAACATAAAATCTTGATGGGATTCGACAGATTAGATGCAGGGAAGATGTTACTAATGGTCGGGAAGTCCAGATCCAGGGGTCTTGGGTAGGACGTCCCAGAGTGGAAGATTGTTCATTATTATGAGCAACCTAGAATCTAGATTGTTTATAATCTAGGGGATTAAATGAACAGTCACTTAGGATTCTCAGAGCAATGGGAGTAGTCACAACCTTTGATTGTAATCAATTCAGAGGAAGAATCCATAATTTGTTTGAATGGTATAATAGACCTATTTCAGGACCATGTCTATTCAATTACAAAAATCTACAGCAAGAGTGGAGAGTGAAAGACAAAGGAAAGGATGCTTTAATGATCTAATTTCAACTGAGCCTGGCACAGACAATACCGCTGCAGAATGTGGTAACTTTTGGGAAAGATCTCAGAGTCTACAACGATTTGCTGTGTACAGAATTACTGAATGGTTTGAATCAATTGTTGGTAGAATTGGATGTGTTAAATCAACATTGCATTGCAACATGGAGACCATTCAAAAGCTCCAAAGATCTTCGGAGAAATATGAAGCCGATAGAGTGTAGCTGGAGTGTGATGACTAAGTTTGTGAGCAATGGAGAGAAGCAAGAGAGGGAAAGTCAAAAATTTCTTTGTGACTTCAAAAGGGACAACAGGAAAAAGGAAAGTCCATTGTGAAATCTGAATGCAAGACAGTATAAATGGAGAGGTACAAAGATAGAGAGGGAACAGCCAGAGTAGAAACTGTGGTGTCTCAGTTCATGCTGTCAAGTAATGTAGCAAATAGTTGTACAATTATATCGATTATAGCTCATGCATTATTAACTTGTGTTAAAATAATGTATGAGTCATAGATAGGGTGAGTGCACACAGTTTTTTTTCCCAGGGCTGGGGTATCGAAAACTAGAAGGCATAGGTTTAAGCTGAGAGGGGAGGGATTTAATCGGAACCTGAGGGGCAACTTTTTCACTCTAGGTTTAATGTTAATAGTTGGTGTTTTGGCAGTATGTGATGCAATATATTCATATTCCAGTTACAGAGACAATTATAATAAATGACAGTTGAGCTACTGGATATGAGATTAGTTGTGTAGGAAGCCTATCTGGCGAAGTGATCATTGAAATTATTAATACCTGAAGTGCATACTTTAGGAGCTTCTATGATTGACATCTTTGCCTTAGAATCTAGCTTGCTGGCCTACAGTGAAATAGACACATGCACAGCAAGTGTTGGCAGACAACTAACTTACCACTGCTGCAAGTCCATGACTTTCAAAGAAAGTTCCTATGTTTATGTCTTAGAAGGTATATTATTTGTAGTTATTGCCAACCTGCATTATGAAGGCCTTCTGGGGATATAATTCACCACCATACACATAAAACAAATAGGGCTCTGGTACTGTCTCCATCCCTTCCATCCTTTGCTGCATATTGTTGTGGTCTGAATGGTTCAGACTGTCTCTCCTCTCAGTCCCTACATGGTATTTGTTGTTGCAATGGTGGACACAGTGCCCAAGTGATTGCAACAAAAACAGAATGTAAAGCTAACCTTTCTTGGTCATGTTCTTGAATCAGGTTATGGACCTTCAATAGTGGCCTCCTCGATTCTAGTGGGTGGTTTTGCAATGTTACTACAAACTCATTCCCAAGAGATATTACAATGGTAACAAATCCAGTTCCAATCAGTGTCTTTCAAAACAGTAATGCATTGTATATTGAGGACGTGTGGCTGAAGAGAATTCAAAAAGTTAAGCTTAAAACTCAGCAGATAATGCTACCCACCAATCAAGCAGTCTCGCTTCACTCAACTAAACAGTTCATGGAGTCATCACCAAAAGTCTGTTCTCTCAGTGGGTTCATGTTAAGTAGTTGTCAGCCACTATTTGCTCACTTCCAAGAACATTGCCGCCCAACAATCCCAATCCATGCTTAGGTAGATGATGAAAATTAGTGCCACTCATCCTCAGGACTTCACAAAAGTCATTTTCTATGGCTTTTGAATTTCTATTAGTCACAACATTCTTGTTAACATAACATTCCTTCATTAAATTTGCAGATATTATATCCTGTGGAACCTGCTTAAGGTAATTGCTGTCCAGCTCCAAGAATTTCATTTTGAAGACCTTGATGTACTATATCAGGGATGATATGAAAACTTACAGATCCCAAACTATCTCCAAAGCCTTGACTGCTGCTAGGGAGAGAGAAGGATTGTGGTTCTAGTTTTCTTTCACCTGCTTGTAGCTGGCTATCCTTTCTCTCCTGAGCCTTCTATCCTGGCGTTTCCTTATAGATGTGTTTGCAAAAAATCCTCACACACCAATAATAGTTCATCTGCCACATTGATTATTCCATCGAGCGGGTGTTGGCAATGGGCTGGGGTTTGCACTCTGTGGAAGGTTGGTGCTCCATGGAATGGGGTGACCAACAATTCATCTTGCTATTTAGTTCCAAGTGAGATCATGGTATCCTCATTTGCCCAGTAAAGGTTGATAGCCACATTGCTCCAATAGCAACATTTTGCATTTATGTAGCACCTTTAATATAGTAAAGCATCACTGAGTGCGTCACAGTATTTTTATGAGATAAAATTTGACAGCAACTCTGCTAACCACAGTATTACTCTTTTTGAGTCTTTTACATCTTTTAGCCTCTTGCAATCTTCCTCATCCCACTGCAACTGAGTCATCTAACCACCCCCAGCTTTCCCACTGTGATGGGAATGAGCAAAACAGATTTTGTCATTTGCAACAATATTAACAGGGAAATTAGCTTTTTGCTTTAATAACCAGTAGATAGTAAACTGAATCGGCAATTACTCATATCTGTTATTCATCATGATTTTTTACATAGATTTTGTAGAAACAACAGTTGTAGAAGATTTGCTTTAGATTGTCCACAGATGGCATAGCTTTCATTATTTTATAAAATTCATATCATAACAGATTTTTTAAAGAAAGAATTAGTAGATGAAAGAGAGAAAGATATTGAGAATGAAGTCTAAAAGAAAAATATTTGGCCTCAAATTGTTGTAACATGAAACAAGATTAACATACCTGAAATAGACTAATTAAATCAATCTCTTTCACCTCTCCCTCCAAATGCATTCATTGTTATAGTATCTAATCAGCTCCAAACAATTTTTCTTAAAAAATTCATCTTTCCAAATTCATCTTCTCTTTTAAAATAATTCCCATTCAAAATTGGTGCATGTTCCAGATTAATCTGTCTAAGCATTTACTAATTCGATTCCATGTTATGAATTTCTGTGGGCACACTTTACAAAAGAGCCATGTGAAACATCTGCACAAAATTACTCAGCTTAAAAACTGGAAGTCAACAATTTTCTGTGTGCTAAATGGGTGCTGGGTTTTGCCCTGATGCCAAATCGGGGATTTGTTCACAGCTGCCATCTCATTCACAGACTGCCTGCTGAAAAGTTGGTTGGCTCTGTTAAAGTGAACTCTCCATAGCAGCCACACAGGCTACCATGGAGAAGAGTGAAACTGGCTAGGGAGGGAGTAATGAAAGGTGTCTTGAGGCATGAGGGAATCAAGGGGGGAAGAGGAAATAGTGTGAAGGGTTAAGTAGCACAATAGTGTGAGGCGGTGTCCATCGCACAATGGAACAGCCTAATCAGTCCATGTTCTGCAAGTGGTTAACTGCCACAGCAACCATCAGGACCATAGGATTTGGTACCTTGCACTGAGGTGCACTGATGCTGCTATCGTTATGAATGCTACCTATTTGTGATGAGTAGCAAGTGGAAATCAGTTTGGCATGTTCAGTGATAATGAGCAGCAATTCTGCTAGAAATTGGTGTTGATGCTTCAAAATCAATGCAAAATATTTTCGTATATAACATGCATAAAGAGCAGCCTCATATACTGTTGGATTTTTGGGTTTTCCAATCCAATTTCTGCACTGTTACTTTTTATAGTCGGCAGTTAACATTTTTTTTTTAATTCCTTCAATAGGATTATCTGGGGAATATGCTTTTATATGACTACTGTCCTTGGTCATTATGTCCTGGTTAAAATAATCAGTATGCTTTGGGAACTTGGAGATGTCATCAGTTTCTAAATGCAACATTCTTCTTGCGATTAAGTACTAATTACTCACAGCACCTTTCAGCACTCTTGATAATCTTGGCATGTACAGACCAATAGTCCTTAGTTAAGATATAGAAACATAGAAACACAGAAAAAATACAGCACAATCCAGGCCCTTCAGCCCACAAAGCTGTGCCGAACATGTCCCTACCTTAGAAATTACTAGGCTTACCTATAGCCCTCTATTTTTCTCAACTCCATGTACCTATCCAACAGCCTCTTAAAAGACCCTATTGTATCTGCCTCCACCACTGTTGCCGGCAGCCCATTCCACGCACTCACCACTCTCTGAGTAAAAAAACTCACCCCTGACATCTCCTCTATACCTACTCCCCAGCACCTTAAACCTGTGTCCTCTTGTGGCCACCATTTCAGCCCTGGGGAAAAGCCTCTGACTATCTACCCGATCAATACCTCTCATCATCTTATATACCTCTATCAGGTCCCACCTCATCCTCCGTCGCTCCAAGGAGAAAAGGCCGAGTTCCCTCAACTTGCTTTCATAAGGCATGCTCCCCAATCCAGGCAGCATCCTTGTAAATCTCCTCTGCACCCTTCCTATGGCTTCCACATTTTTCCTGTAGTGAGGTGACCAGAACAGAGCACAGTGCTCCAAGTGGGGTCTGACCAGGGACCTATATAGCTGCAACAAAGCTCTCAGATCCTAAGTTCAATTCCCCGATTGATGAAGGACAATACACCATATGCCTTCTTAACCACATGGTTGAAATAAATAGAACCATGGAGGTAGGAGATGTTAGTGACTGCCACATTACAGCTTCTGCCTACTGTAGTGCCTAATGTTCATATCAGATTAGAGTGGTCTGAGTGGGAGTAAGAACAACCACAAAATTCTTGTGGGTACCATTGTTGTGACCATGGCATTGATGGACAATAGTTCTTCAAATCACAATACTGGTCACACATAAACTTGACCTTGGGAATGGAGAAAATAGATGTTTGGTTCTAGAACCGGATATAGAGCTGGTTGGGGAACAGGATGCAGAAAATGAATCCAGATATGCCTAGGGTCGGTAGAGAGCATTGGACATTGCCAATCGCCATAAATGAAGTACAATGTCCAGCTAAAGTAAAATAGGTTTTCTAATTAAAACTGTTTAAGTGTTAATGAACAACTGAGAAGCACTGAACAATCTTGATCATTTCTGTATTGCTATTAAATTAAAATATTGCAAAATTCTGATCTGTGCTCATAATTAATAAAGAAAAACATGTACTTTTTTTTCAGTGGACTGTATCTCATGGTTTTCTTAGTTGATCTTTGTTTCTCCCACCCACACATAATGCAAAGTCTTCCTTTTTTTTATCCCCTTAGGATATCAAACGAACATTCTCCTAAACTTCAGATACGAAGCCACAGTTACTTACGGGCAGTCAGTGAAGTTTCAATTAACCGAAGTTTGGATAGTTTGGACCCCGCGGTGCTTCTCGCCTCGCCTAAATTCCGTTCTCGCAACGAGAGTTACATGAGAGCTATGAGCACCATCAGCCAGGTAGACTAAGGATGGTAATTTAGAATAAAGTTTTAAGTTACCTGGCTTACTCTGAACTAAAGGGTACTTGGCGTGATCTCTGTTCTGCAGGTGAGTGAAGTGGAAGTTAATGGACAATTCGAATCTGTTTGCGAATCAGTATTTAGTGAATTGGAGTCGCAGGCGGTTGAGGCACTGGATCTGCCCATGCCAGGGTGTTTCCGTATGCGAAGCCACAGCTATGTGAGGGCCATCGAACGTGGCTGCTCACAGGATGATGAAAGTTTGTCACTTAGGTCAGCATCACCACCTCGAACCACCACAACAGTGAGGACAATCCAAAGCAGTACTGGTAGGTTCTTGGGTCATCTCCCACCACATCTGCTGTATCATGTTACCCCTAAAGTATGTGGTGAGTGTGTGTGCCTGTTTTTCTGTATTGGGGTGGGGAGAATAATGAAAACCATGCTGTTTTTCTTCATTAATCAGTGCGTTTCTCCATAATTGGAAATCCATAATACAATGTAATCTCTAAACAAAAACAAAAAAACTGTTCCATTTTTTTTCTCAAAATTTCATTAGTAGATTGATTAGTCCTAATTATGGGAAAATATCAATATTCTCTTAATTTTAACTAAAGGAAAAAAACTCTGGACTCCTGACTCAGCTTAGGAACTAGTACACTTTTATGACAATTCACTTAATAGGGCTCCACAAATCTGGCAATTTTCCAAACTTTTGCTGCTGGACATGAATGGCTGGAAAACTTGGCTATTGCACAAAATATTCCACACGTCTGGTTTGATAAGTCTCTCTACCAGTTAATGAAAATTGGAAAATGTTCTCAGTTCATCTTCACTGCAGTATCTCTGAATGTCAAAAGAGTTTATTATTACCTGCTGTAATATTAACAAATGACTGTGAAGGATTCGTGTTCAACTATTCACAGATTCAGGGAATTACCCCCTTCTAATCCAAAGATATACTTTTTCTCCAGTGAATATCTAAATAGCATTGTTTCAATCCTTAATGATGTTATGCACTGTCAGGAAGGTGCTAATGCCTGTGCTTGTGGGTGATTTTGCACTGAAATTTTATTTTCAATTATTGCATTTAATTATTAATGGAATTGTTTGTTAAATTTTTATGTTTGGCTCAGAAATTTTCAGACTTTGTGACTTTCCATACTTTTGAAGTTGCCTTAATCAGACAAGAATGAAGTACAAAGAAAATTAAAACATAACTAATCCAGATTATTTATAATTACGTGTGGAGTTGTGTTAATGACAGTTAAATGGGTAACATTCTGTCATAAAAGGTTTCATAATACAAAGTATAAGTTCAATGATGTACAGTATATTTCCAGTGTGGAACTTCATACAATAGAAGCATGGTCCAATAATGCCAAGGAGAACATTTCAACCTGTACTCTTATTTTGCATCACTCCATGCCAAGAATTTACCATCATTCAATGTATACTCATTTCCCTTCCATACATCCACTTTTGTATGACCTAATGAAGACATAAAGAGGGCTCTCTTTGCTTCATCATTCATCACTGATACAGAAGATTCACAAATCTATAGGTATTTTAGTCTGTCAAGTTGCTCAGGGTACCATCGTTTTCTTATTTTAGCTGGTTGCATTTGTCAAGTCAGTAGTTTGCAATTTTGAAAAATAGATGATTGTTGATCTGTGTTTCTCAAGATAAAGGACGTTATAAAGGGAAGATAATATCTTCAGCTCACTATTTGCAGTCCCATGTCAAAAATAACATTACATTGATCCATCAGTGCTCTGTATAATACAATTTGAACTGACAATTTTCCATTGAAAAGTGTATCATTTTAATTTGCCACACTTTATATCCTTTCATCTGCGGCATCCTTCTGGACCACAATATACCTGTAACATTTTTTTTATCCCCAAGCTCTCTTTCATCTCCAAAATTCTTGCAAGGTTGTGCTCATCTTTCCAACTATGCCTTGCTTGGATCACTTCCCCACAAAAATCCCAAAATAGTCACCTGCAAAGTCACAGAGGATGTCCAATATATTGTGACAAAGGTAGTCTTTCCTCCTTTTCTTTTTGACCTGCCTGCAGCCTTGGAAATGCTCAACCATACCATATCCTTTCAACATCTCTCTGCTATGCTCCAGCTGAGTGGGACCACACACATCCGGTTCCGCTCTTATCTGTTCAGACAAATCCAGTGCATCTACTGCAATGGTTTCTATTGGTACTGGTATTGGTTTATTATTGTCACTTGTACTGAGGTACAGTGAAAAGCTTGTCTTACTAACCGATTGTACAGGTCAATTCATTACACAGTGCAGTTACATTGAGTTAGTACAGAGTGCATTGATGTAGTACAGGTAAAAACAGTAACAGTACAGAGTAAAGTGTCACAGCTACAGAGAAAGTGCAGTGCAATAAGGTGCAAAGCCACAACAAGGTAGATCATGAGGTCATAGTCCATCTCATTGTATAAAGGAACCGTTCAATAGTCTTATCACAGTGGAGTAGAAGCTGTCCTTAAGTCTGGTGGTACGTGTCCTCAGGCACCTGTATCTACCCGATGTCTTTTCTGACATCTGTAAACTTCTTTATTAGGGTGTATCCCAAAGATTTCTCCTTAGTCTTTTCCTATCCTGCAACTGCATTTTGCTCCTTCCCCAGCAAAATCATCCGAAAACACACAGTTTCACACAGCTGGCAACACTCACTGGTTCTCTTGACACCTCTGCTGCTTTTAATTGGTCAGGCTAAAGTCTATTACCAGATAAGCAAACATTTCCTCCAATTAATTAGTATTGGAGACATTAGACTAAAAGTTGGATTTTACCCCTTTTTTGATTTCTAAACTAGCATTGTCAAGTTAATGCTATAGCAGGTCCCCTGAGAAAAATAGAGAAGCTGACCAAATAGAAATTGGTACCAGCATGAAGGTGGCATATACCCAAAATTAAGAGCTAACATGGGACGTATGCCTCACAATAGGACAATATGTTTCTGCCAATATGTTGCTGTATGCCAATGGCAGAAACATGTCAGCTCTTGAAGGCACACTCTGCAAGGTAGACAGACAACAGCAATGGCTATAATGGAAGGGGCAGAGCTACAAGGGATAGGGAAAGGGCTGTGCAACAGGATACTGAAAAGTTGGTACAGCACATGGAGACTGGAGGGATATTCTGTGTGCCAGGCAAGAAGTCAGGAAGCCTTCCAGGGCTACCACTAGAAGAACATGGCAGGAGCTGACTTGGATAGTGTCACCCAGGAGTGACAATCCCTGAACCAAAGCCAGAAAATATTCCATGACTTTAGTAGATGTGTCAAAGTGAGGTCAAGACCATCATAAATAGTCCTCTTACATGCTCACACCCAGACACACACACACAGATACACACACACAGATACACACACACAGATACACACACACACACACACACACACACACACACACACACACACACACACACACACACACACACACACACACACACTGATATTCCCCTTTGTAAGAAGACCAATTCATCACCCTCCATCCTCCATGGCCTCTCAGGTTCCCCCACAGCCGCCATTCCATTCCAAATACCCTTGGACAGTATTCTAAAGCTGGCTATCTAGGGCAAGAACTTCTTGTGGGTAAGGATCAAGGATGCCTCTGTGGACCCAAAGTGAAGGCAACAGTGGCCATACCTGGATATTGCAAAGTAGTGCCAGGATTCTGAAACCCATCAAAAAGGCTGTGAAATGAGAAAACTACAGCAGTGTTAAAATTCAGACCCAAATACTATGACTTGTGATTTTTGTATTATTTGTTTTTTATTTGTAGCTTTTGGAATTCAAAACACACCACAGCACTGTTCAAATGTAGTCTCACTTTGGGCAGATCACATCCATCATTGTACAGAGATAGGTGACTCAAGTATGGCAACTATTGGTGTTGTAACCATGCCTCACTAAGAAAGGCTGCTAATGGAGTATTGCCAATGAGGTCACCACTGAGGCATCTATGAATTAAGTGTGTCATCAACTAACTTCTGAAGAAGGCACTCCCTGTTAATTGTTGCATACTCTGAAATCTTTGAAAGGTGACCAAGCAGCTTGCAGTGTGTTCTGTAGGTGCCCAGTCAGGACTCCTATTGTCAGTAGAGTGCCTCTTTAAATAATAGGAATATTATAGTAGCTGTGCTGAGACTGTACCACAACAATTGTAGGCTGCACAATTGAGCTCCAATTTATGTCTATAGAAGCAGAAATAAACATTGTGCGAATAATGATGACATAAGTGCACGTCTAATGCTGGAAAAATGTAAGGCACAGAATAAACATTAATAGTGCACAGAAATGCCTAGTTCAATTTTGCAATGATTGTGACTTCACCTGGAAATGATTGCTGGAACAATCTTGATTAAATCATTGTTTGTATGATCTATGCATAAAAAGGGCAAAAATTGAAACTATTTCCAAGCTACTATTTTTAATTCCTGCCACAAATTCTGTTCCTTAGTCATTGACTCCATCCACCTCCCTTCAAACTGAACCAGACAGCATGACTTTGTATCATGTTTGAACCCAAGATAAGCTTCATATCAAATATCCCTGATATCATGAAGAACAACTATTTCTATTTTGCTCATGTCACCTAAGTCATTCCCAGCCTCAGTTTGTCTGCTACTTAAACATTTATCTGCAGATTACTACCTTTAGACTGGATTATTCTAATGCACTCCTAACCATTTTAGCTCAGTCTACTAACTGCAAATTTCAAAATATCCAAGTAGGTGTTGTCAGTGTCCCAACTCCCACTAAGTCCTAGTCACCCATCACCTGTGCTGAACTACATTGACTCTGTCCTAACGTCTCTGTAATCTGCCTCTTCACTATCTCTATAATCTCCTCTGAGATATCTACATTTCTATAGTTCTGGCCTTCTTATTATTCCCACATTTAATTTTCTGCAATTGATGGTGTGCCTAAGCTCCAGAATTCATTTGCTAAACCTCTCTATCTCTTGACTGGCATTTCATTTTTAAGATTATCCTTTAAATCTGTCTTTTTGGGCATCTGGCCTAACGTCTCCTTATGTGTCTCATTATTTGATGGCACTCCTGTGAAATGCCTTGGGACATTTTGTTTTGAGAAAAGTGCTATATAAATATATGCTTTTGTTTTTGTTGCAGTTACTCTGTGTAGAAGTGTGTTTATGTGAGACAATACAGTGGAATAGAAGAATTGGTAACTTTTCCTGACATCTTTTTAACCTCCAGAGAAACAATTTCATGCATCAATTGTGCTGAATAATCTTGTGGAATAAGGCCCAGAACCACTTTTGCAAGTCTGCAGTCAGTGGACGCTTTGAAAAAGAAATTCAATGTGATGTGTTTGATTTAAAGAATGTATTCCGCTGTATAAACCATAAGATGAGATGACACAAATGAGATGTGGTAGATATGCAACATCAGTCCATCAGACCAAATGGAGCTGAGGATGAAATTTTCTTTCATTTTGTGTATTTTGCTTATCAAGAGGGAATGAGGCAGTTTTTGTTGGTAAGAGAGAGGCATGTTGTTACAAACTCAAAGAATGTTGGTGACCTCTTTGAATCCTGCTATGGTATGCTTGAGCTCAGCTACAACATACTGTATATAATCTCCATAAATAGATCAACAGAAGCTGTAGCCATTGCGTCAAAAGAGCGCTCTCTCCTGTACTGTTATGATCCCTTGAACTGTAAGAGACCAGATAGTGTTAGTTCCCGATAATTCTTCTTTAAAATCAGGTTTGTCTAAATTCTATTTATCTCCTGTCTCAGTGAATTACAATGCCTAGAATCCTCCTCATACAGCTGGTTCTTGATAAATGAATAATGTTGCCAAGAAATCATCAGCATCATCAAGATCCTTTGTAACTTGTTTGAATCAATTCACAGAATTTAAACACTGGTCTAGCTGCATTCAGTGCAATGTTTAAAATGATAACCTTGGATGATTTTAATCCTAGATCAAGGCTAATTGTTGTGCTTGGAGTCATTCTGTGGAATAGGGAGAATGAGGAGGTTTTACTTCACAGGTATTCAAAAGAATGTCAACCAATACAAAAGATTTGATCCATTGGAATTCCAGGCAGCTGGAATATGGAAAATATTTTAATTACTTTGGATTTTATAGAAATGTGAATGGAAACAATTCAGTTCATTCAGATTTTATAGAAGTATTTTTTTCCTTGGGAATTCAGTGTTTCTTATATCACAACAACAAAATGTGCATTTCTGTAGTGTCTTTAATGTAGAAACAAGGATTTTAGAGAGATGTATTATCAATCTAAAGTAAGAAAGGTTTTCTTGTATGTGATCTGGATATCACTGTCAAGGTCGACATTTATTGCCCGTCCTTGGGAAAGTGGTGATAAACAGGCCTTCACCCTAGTTGCTATTGGGAAAGGAGTTCTAAGATTGAGATCCAATGATGATGGAGGAATATTGATACATCTCCAGGTCAAGTGACAGTTTTTCCATATTCCTTTTAGGTTGCCATTTTCCTTTTAGGTTGTAGAAGTTGTTGGATTTGAAGTTGAGTCTCCCACAATTAATATCCTGAAAGAAATTCTTGACCATAATTTAAATACTGTAGCCACCAAAGCAGGTCAAAGGATGGGCATTGTGTGGTGAGTGACTCACCTCCACCCTCCTCAAAGCCTTTCTCTATCTACAAGATATGTCAGGAGTTTGATAAAATATTGTGTGCTTCTCTGGATAAGTGCGGCTCTAACAATGTGGAATAAGTTCAAAAGCATTTTGGAAAAGCAGTCCACTAGATTGCACTCCATCTATCACCTCAAGCATTTACTTAGTCCACCATTGCTGCATTGCAACTGCAAGATGTACCAGCTATAAAATGCACTGGTGCTACTTGCTAAGGCTGTTCTGATAACAGCTTCACAATACTTTAATGAGATGACAAACTGTGTACCATATTCTAAATCCAATCACGCATGTGATTAACAAAGTGGCAAATTACCTTATCTTTATGATTCATTATTAATCTATCAATATATCTAAACATGATTTACTGTACCCACCATCACCAAGCTGATGAATCAGTGTTCCTTCATGTTGAACAACACTTGGAAGAAGGACTGAAAGGACCAAGGACACAGAATGTACTGTAGGTGAAGAGAGGTTTGGTAGAATCTCCACAAACCAAGCAGGCTAAGTTCTGAAGGACAGAGCTGCTAGACAGGATCTGTAGCCAGTTGTGAGTGAATGCATGAGGGATAAACCTATTTGACCTCATCCTCATCAATCTACTTCTTGCACATGCAGCTGTCCAGGATAGCATTGGTGGAAATGACTACAGCTCGGTCCTTTTGGAAGCAAAGTCCATTTTCACACCAACGACATGTTGGGCACTGCAAATGTGCTAAATGGGATAAATCTAAAATTGGGCATCCATAAGGCAGTGTGATCATCATCAGCATTACCACAACCTGTAATCTGTAACCTCAAACCCCAGATAATCCTCACTCTACCATTACAATCAAGTCAGGTGATCAATCCTGGTTCAATGAGGAATGCAGAAGGGCTTGTCAGGAGCAGCAAAAGGAAGATCTAAAGATGACCAGTTGCCAGCCTAATAAAGATACAAAGCAGGATTTCTTGCATGTTAAGCAGCAAAAACAGTTGAGAGAGCTAAGTGATCTCACAGCCAACAGATCAGAACAGAGCTCTGCAGTCTTACAACATCAAGTCATAAACATGGGTGAACGATTAAACAGATAATGTGAGGAGGCTATAAGGACATTCCCATCCTTAACATTCAGCCAGAAGTGCAGAATAGGCAACCCACCTTGGCTTCCTCTGAGATCCCAGCACAGAAACCAGTCTCTAGACAATTCCTTTCACAACATGATATCAAAAAATGACTGAGAGCAATGGATACAACAAAGGCTATGGAACCAGGCAACATCCTGGCTATAGTACTGAAAATGCATGCTCCAGAGTTAGCTGCGCCTTTAACTAAGCTGTTCCAGTGCCGTTACAACACTGGCAACTACCTGACAAAGTGGAACATTGCCTAGTTATGTGCTATTCACAAAAAGCAGGACAAATCCAGTCCAGCTAATTACCACCCAATCAGCGATGGGAAGTGATGGAAGCCATCATTGACAGTGCTGTCAAGTGGCACTTACTCACCAAAAACTTCTTCATTGATGTCCACCCTGAATTTCACCAGGACTGCTCTGCCTGACCTCATCACAGCCTTGGTCCAAACATGGACCAAAGAGCTGAAATCTAGAGGTGAAATAAGAGTGACTGCCCTTTACGTCACAGTGCTGGTAAAAATGAAATCAAATAGACATCAAAGGGAAAACACTCCAGTGGATGGAGCCATACATCGCACAAAACTAGATGGTTGCGATTATCAGAGTTCAATCATCCCAGCTCCAGAACAAGACTGCAGAAGTTCCTCAGGACAGTGTCCAAGGCTCGGCCCAAAGATCTTCAGTCACTTCATCAATGGCCTTCCTTCCCTCATAAATGGGGATGTTTGCTAGTGATAGTATGAAATTCAATTCCATTCACAACTCCTCAGCAAATGAATCAGCCCATGCCTGCATGTAGCAACACCTGGACAACATTCAAGCATGTGCTGATAAACATTGAGTAAAAAGTGTACCATGAAAGTGCCAGACAATGACCACCACCAAGAGAAAGTCTAACTACCTACCCTTATCAGTCAATGGCATTACCATCGCTGAGTTTCCCACTATCAATATCCTGAGGGCCACCGTTGACCAGAAACTCAATAGAACCAGTCACCTAAAAGCTGCACCAACAAGAGCAGATCAGAAGCTGGGTGTCATGCAGTGAATGGGTCAACTTCTGAGACCCTAAGGCTTTATTACCATTTACAAAGCACAAGTCAAGAACATGATAGAATACTCTCCACTTGCCTGGATAAATGCAGTGCTAACAACTCTCAAAGAGCCCCACACCATTCAGCCCACTTGATCGGAACTCCATGTTTTACACTTGTTCCCTCCAGCACTGGTGTACAGTGGCTGTAGTGTGTACCAAACACAAAATGCACTGCAATTACTCACCCAGGCTACTCCAACAGCATCCCCATAACTGGCAAGTTCTTCCACCAAGGATGACAAGGGCAACCGGAATATGGGAGCACCATCACCTGCAAATTCCCCTTTCAGATCTGACACTATCCCAACTTGTAACTATATCACCGGTCTTTCATTGTTGCTTGCTCTCAGTTCTGGTTCTCCTTACCCAAGTGGATCTTGTGGGAGTGCCTTCTGAAAAACTCAGTGATTCAAGAAGGTGACACTTCTCAAGGGCAATTAGAGAGGGAATACAAATGCTAGCCTTGCTACAAACACCCAAATCTCAAAAATGAATGAAGGGAAAAACATTATTGAGAAAGCTTCATTTATTTTAAATCAGACTATCAGATTCCTTCTTCCATTTACATTTTTATTCCTAAATAAGTAATAGTCCCATTTTGTTCCCATTTGAAACACTGCAACATCTACCAGCTGTCCGCCAGATAGATGAAATCATGTTGTTGCCAACTTTAGCTTTCAATAACTGCAGAACCATGGTGATAGTGAGTCATTATGTTCAAACCTATCATTATATTCTTTCATTTACCAAACATTATCGCTATAGGAAATAAAATGAGATCTCCAGATCTACGTCATCAGGTCTCCACTGTCTCCCATGACATCAGTCGAAGACTAGAGGCCTCAACTTCAACCTTGCTCAATTATAATGAGCATTTGTTGATTAAAATAGTAGCATTCTTAAAACTGAAGAATCTGTGTCTGTTGCCATTTTAACCGTACATTTTGAGAGGTGGGAAAATCATGCATACAGACAAAGAGACTGCTGGAAATAATAAAACTGCTGCCCCATAACATTGTTTGGACTAACTACATCCCAAGTAGCAGAAAGTAATTATAAAACCTGGAGGCAAATAAATTTAGGTTGGAAGAGGACAAAAAAATTCTGTAATTTTAACTTTATATATAGTTTCCCTGTGGTTCATTAAGGTGCAATGGTTCTCCTGCCTGTTCCGTAAGGGAATATTCTGCTTTACAGCACCCTCATGTGTTGGGAATTTTACTCCCATTTGCTGGATGTATTTAGGTACAAATCTGACAATGTTTTGTGGGTGAGATCAAGTGCATGTTCCTCATGCTGTGCCTGACAATGGTTTCCTGCCAACCTCCAATTCATCCCTTAGCTTTCTGAACAATGTAACATCTGAAATTTTAAGACCCAGTTCCCCTGAATGGATCCTTTAGATAAAATGAAGTGAATGTAATACACTCCTCAGATTTGAACTGAAACCAAATTAGTCATCTCTGTTAGAAATGTAATTTCTTCAGTTATTAATGGAGGTAGTCAAAACACCTAACTAACACTATATGCATAAATGCCAGTGTTATCAGTCCCAGTTTGCACACATATCCTTGGCCTCCAGACTTATGCTTGGCTCAAATAAAATATGATGAAGTAAATCACTACTTAAGAATATCAAAATGTGTTTTCCAGTATGTCATTCTCTTTCCAGGATAATAATAGAATTATGAGGGTCAAAGTCACCTCTCTGCCCAAATCATTTATGTTATTAGAATTCCACATATATATGTCAGATAAGTATTATAAGGTTGCAGTTATTATCATTTTTAATATCTGTTTATCTTTTGTAATAATGCTTTAAATTGGCCCTGCATGAATAATCCTTTCGATACAACTGATTAGCAGCAAGTAATTATAAAACCTGGTATTGTACTTCTTGTACATGACTCCAGGATAGATCTAGTTTATTAGAACACATTTATTGTGCCTGATTACAATAACAAGTTTATTTATATTTCACTTTGTAAAAATAATTCCTGCATCTCTATATGCACTGGGTTTGGAATGTGTTATAACTATAGAAGAGGTTGTGACTTAGAAGATCCATTAAAGGACAAACCCTGGAGTAATGCTTGGATTACGCTCACCAAGGGAATTCTATTGTGGGATAGCAAGCTTCAGACATGTTGGTAGATACTAATATTTATCTCTTTGTTTCTGGGTGAGAACATTTTAAAAAGTTCAACAATTTGAATGAAAAAGTAAATTTGTTGGATTCATGGTCACACTCCAGCATTGCTGAAGCTATCTCCTCAAGAAGAGGCAACTTCCTCATAACTAGTCATAATTGTGTTAGCTTTGTTTCTCTGAAAGCATGAATGCAGCATATTCACATATTAAAAATGGCAGAATAAACTAAGAGGCTGAATATAATCATTAAAAAAAGCAAAATGAATTGGTGACCAGTTTGACAGAGCTGCTGATTATTGTTTCCGTTGACTTGAAAATAGGCTGCCTAGTTTTTACCTTTGGTAAATGTCAACTTTACTTTCAAGGAATGATCTCTTGATTAGTCTACATCCTTGCTTGTGTGCTTGCATTCTATTGCAGAAAAACTCACGCAAAAGGCTTAAGGTTGAATCAAACAAAAAGATTCAAAACTTTCAAGCCAAGTCCAATATACCCCACGTTACTAAACAGAAGTGGGACAGGGCAGGAAGCCAACCTCTCCTAGAAGATGCATTGATCATTTTAGTATTTTAATAAAGTTGGTAAGCTCTGATTCTATTTATGTCATAGGTCTAAGATTTTCTGGTAGTATCAGGAAGCCTTTCACCTTTGAAGACAATTCTCATTACAGCAGTCTTGGAGTGGTTAGGGGGAGGAAAAGTGCTCTTCCACTAAATCCAACCAGTCCTACCCCACCCTGTCAGTCTCATACAACAAGTTGGGTTTGCAGACCCATTCTTCCCTCACCAGGTGTTGGAATCTGATCAGGCCTATACACTCCCTTAACCTGTTACAGGTTACTCTTTCCCAAATGGATTCCAAGTCTGACAGTTGGGCTGATTTCAGTGCACAGAACCTGTAAAGAACTTTTAAAAAGAGCAGAAGTTGTCCTTATAGTTCCCTCAATTCTGTTTTACTGTTCAGTGAGAATATAGTTTTTTATGTACTTCAAGTTCATACTCTGCCTGATCCTCAATTCCCTTGTTTTCCAATAATCTATCAGTTTCAGCACCTGACATCAAGGACAAAAGTCACCAATTTTTGAGTTAAGATTCCATACTGTATGGTGAAACTAGAACTTCCGGTTTCCCTTCTAAATCTTCACCCTCCTTCAACATAACCTATACATTAACATCCAGGACATAAATTCAATTAATTATTTTTTTAAATTAAATTTTAAATTTTATTTACAGCGTGGCAACAGGCCCTTCCGACCCAACGAGTCCGCGCCGCCCATTTCAAACCCCCAAATTAACCTACCCGTACGTCTTTTAGAATGTGGGAGGAAACCGGAGCACCCGGAGGAAACCCACGCAGACACTGGAGAACGTACAAACTCCTTACAGACAACGATGGGAATCGAACCCCGATCGCTGGCACTGTAACAGCATTGCGCTAACCGCTATGCTACCATGCCGCTAATTTCTAAATGCTAATTTCTAGCACATCACTCATATCACGTATGTGTCAGCTATTTCTGCAACCTATCAATGTTGAATCTAGCAGCTTAACTTTGCAGAAACACTGGATAAATCATCTCCAAGTAATACTTAACTGTCTTCTTGAATTCAACTTTATATTAGGCCTTCTGAATTACACTGCAATAACAAAAAGGAGTGTGAAAAAGTTTGATAAATTAACTATGACATTTCTACCAAATCTGGCCCAACACCTGTTGTTCTGTCAAGTCCACATATGATGTGAGCTGCTGTATGTATTGAGTTATCACTGCTTTCTGCCAATGTCTGGTATCAGTCTGATATAGGCTGCATCCTACATTGATGCCTCCTGGGTGTGGCAGCTCTTTGGCTTCTCTGTTGCAGCAGTATACTGTCTTCCTTTGGCCATATTTAGGATCCTGCATTGGTGTATCTTTATCAATCCTATCTGATGTGCTGTACTTGAAAGGCACAAAAAAATGTGGATGGTGGAAATCTGAAATAGAAACAGAAAATGCTGGAAACACTCAGCAGGTAGAGCAGGGAAGTTAACTTTTCAGCTCAATTATTTTTTTATCACAACCTGTTGTACTATACCACTATGACATGGATCTCTTGATTCTTAGTGGTTACCACCTGCAGAGAGCATTTCTCAGCTAGCTTCAAAGATTCTTGTTATATGCGTTTTAATTACACCACCCCTGGATTGATGTCTTGCTTCAGGAGAACATTTTAAGTTGCTCCAAGCCAAGTTGAAATGTTACTGTGTGCCTTTGCACCAAGATCATGACATGGCATGTGCTCCTGCCATAGGATTAACCTCATTTGCCATCATCTACGTTTCATTCAGTTGGTACTCTGAATGTGGCTGAATCTGTCTTTGCAGAACTCATTTTATCCATTACATTTCACTGTCATCTTTTGTGCACCATGGGCAATACCTTTGTGGAGGTTGCAGATTCTCCTCTACTGTAATTTGTCCCTAGTGTAGGTGGGTAGCAGGAAAATCAGGGGGTATTGATTAGTATGTGGGAGATAAGAGGTTGCAGGGAGATAAATGGGGAAATTGGATGATGGTTGTGCTCTGAAATCCAGCATAAACTCAATGGGATGAATGTCCTCCTTCTGTGTCATCAGGAAAATATAATTTTAATAATAATATTGTGCCCAAAGCAAGAATATCTTCAGGAGAGACCAGAAAAAGAAACATGGAATAAAAAATAAAAACAAGAAACCCAGTGTCATATTGTTAAAGCTCTATTTCTTTTGAATACAGAAATACCTAGATTGGTATTCTTATATTTTGATCTGTGTAACATGATGATACAATTGTTCCCACAAAGTTTCTTGATTGTAAAGTTTAACAATTGAACTGGAGCGTCTTTTTATGCATGAGTCATAGAATGCTAGAGCTTTCAAGTTACACCATTCATTCATATTCATGTTACAGAGTCACACCTGTCAGATGTTAGTATACTAAATAATTAGAAAATTCAAACCAAATGAATTTAAATGTACCAAGAAGAATGCATTTGAATGTCAGCGTGGAGCTCTACAACAAATAGTATGCATATTAAATGTAAATGTTTTCCTGTTTCGTTTCTTCTGTGGCTAAAAATGCACTGCAATTTCAACCCATCTGTCACCTTTTATTAGCTGCATTTTATAGATATGATAGAAATAAAGTTGTAACTATGTGTACATTAATAGCATACCTATAAATAGAACATAGAACATAGAGGAGTACAGCACTGGATAGGCCATTTGGCCCAGGATGTTGTGCCAATCTCGATGCCAATTTATACTAAATGTCCTTCTTCTGTGTATCATCCATATCCCTCCATTCCCTTCATATTCATGTGTCTATCTAAAAACCTCTTAAACTCCACCAAACTGCCTGCTTCCTCTACTACCCTGGTAACCTAATCCAGGGACCTACCACTCTCTGTGTAAAAATCTTGCTCCTCACGTCACCTTTAAACTTACCCCATCTAACCTTAAAAGCATGTCCTCTGGTGTTTGACATTTCTACCCTGGGGGAAAGATTCTGACTGTTTACCCCATTTATGCCTCTCATAATTTAAAAAACCTCTATCAGGTCTCCCCTCAGCCTTCGAGCTCTTGGGAGAACAGCCCAAGTTTGTCCAACCTTTCATTACAGCTCATACCCTCTAATCCAGACAGCATCCTGGTAAACCTCTTCTGCACCCTCTCCACAGTCTCCACATCCTTCCTGTAATGGGGCGACCAGAACTGCATGCAATACTCCAAGTGCAGTCTGACTAAATTTTTATATAGCTGCAGTATGACTTCCTTGTTCTTACATTCAACACCCCCACCAATGAAGGCAAGTATGCCATACGTCTTCTTTTCCACTTTATCCACTTGTGTAGCTACTTTCAGTGAACTATGGACCTGGACCCCAAGATCCCTCTGTACCTCAATGCTATTAAGGGGCCTACCATTAACTGTATACTATCTCCTTTCATTTGACCTCCCAAAGTGCAACAGCTTACATCTGCTCGGATTAAACTCCATCTGCCACTTCTCTGCCCATATCTGCTGCTGATCTATCTCCTGCTGCATTCTTTGATAGTCCTTTACACTGTCCACAACTCCACCAATCTTGGTGTCATCTGCAAATTTGCTAATCCACCAATCTACATTTTCATCCAAATCATTGATATATATCACCAGCACCGATCCTTGCGGAACACCACTGGTCACAGACCTCCATCCAGAATAACAGCCTTCCACCCCTACTCTCTGTCTTCTATGGGCAAGCCAGTTCCGAAGCCAAACTTGCAATTTGCCCTGGATCCCATGCATATTTATCTTCTGGATCAACCTACCATGAGGACCTTATCAAGTGCCTTACTGAAGTCCATGTAGATAATGTCCACTGCCTTACCCTCATCAAGCACCTTTGTCACTCAAACTCAATCAATTTTGTAAGGCATGACCTGCCCCACACAAAGCTATGCTGACTGTCCCTAAGCAGGTTATGCCTTTCCAAATGCACATAAATCCTATCCCTCAATATCCTCTCCAGTAGCTTCCCTACCGCTAATGTAAGGCTCACTGGTTTATAGTTACCTGGATTATCACCGTTTACCTTCTAGAACAAAAGGCACATTTGCTACTCTCCAGTCCTCTGGGACCTCGCCTGTTGAATCAAAACTAAAATAGTTTTGTGATAGATATATGCCCTGTAGTATATGTAATTTATGTATTATTAGATGTGTACTCCTTGAACCAGTTGCTCGTCTGGGAGTAGGCATACAACAAAGA
The DNA here is from genome assembly GCF_009764475.1 of Pristis pectinata. NCBI lineage: Eukaryota > Metazoa > Chordata > Chondrichthyes > Rhinopristiformes > Pristidae > Pristis > Pristis pectinata. The sequence goes on from NC_067413.1 coordinate 63,338,874, forward strand.
AAGGCATGTCCCTCTCTGTAAATTCTTTTGTTTAATAAAGCACTTCATTAGTTTAATATGCTGGCTATCCTTCAGCATTTTACAGAGAGAAGGATATTAATATATAGTGTCAGAAGAGCTGGTTGATGAAAATATAATTGCAGTTTTGGAGACTGAAAGGCCTCACTTGTCAGAGGTTGGATTGTTTGTGTAATCTGGGAGTTTAGCCTGAGTTGAGCCACTACAAGAGAAAGTGTTATCTTTAGAAACTGCAAGCAGATATGCAAAACTGTGGAATTATGAAAAGCCAACATAGAAATGTTCAATGGCCTGAAGAAGGAAGTAGACGTAGTGAAGTGGAACAGAAACAGCAGAACAGAGAAGGTACAGCTAAGTGGTTTTGATATTACAAACATTATGGACAAGAAAACACAAATGAAATGCCCTGTGTATCTCATATTTCATTTTTTCTTATGACAGTGGAGACTATTCAACCTGCTCAATCTATGCCAGCTTTCAGAGCATTCACATCAGTCCCATTCCCCCACATCTCCCTGTAACACGTTCTCTCTCACATTCCATCAACTCCCCCCACCCAAATTTTCCAGCCACCCATCTACACTAGGGGTAATAATACAATAGGGCAATATACCTTTCTGGTCACGGGGAGAATATGCAAACTCCACATAGACAGCATCAAGGTCAGGATCAAACCCAGGTTGCTGGAGCTATGGGGCAGCACCTCTTACTGCTGCTCCACTGTGCCTATGAATACCAGCAGCTCAGGTAGGTATTTTTCATGGAGGTGCTTAGACATTTGGTTGACTGTGACGGATTTCATTTGTACTGTATGTCGGAATAGTTTGAAGAATCCATTTTAGATTACACATTGTACTAATATTCAAAGGAAATAATTTCTTGCTTTAAGTTGGCCAATTGCTAATTAAGTATACACATGTTTAATATTCTCCAGAGGTCAACAGATAATCATCAGGAATGGAAGTCATAAGTGATTTAATCCTCCCAAATTCTTTTCTTCTTCCTGGCTATGAAAAGGAGTTGCTTCTACTCCAGTTCTGAGGAGTGGAGTTACCTGTGCTTTTAATGTGGTTTGGCCATTGCACCCCAGCTACTTCAAGGTCTTGATGGACAGAAGCGTTGGTTCATCACTAAGGGATTCAAGATGATTGGAGCTCAGCACCTTCTACAGAAATAAAATCCAAATTATGTGCACAATAACTTCTGGCTTGACTGAAAAGTTTGCTAATGCAGACCCTGGAAACTTTTTGAACATCTTAACATCATCCTAAGTATGCATTTCAATTGCTCTCCAGCTTGTAATGTTCAAATATTACTTAAGGGATAATCAGTGAGAATGTGCACCATAAAGCTACAAGTACATTACAACTGCTAACCACTTTAGTGGTAAATTCCACTAACATATTCCTGCTTCAATGACAAACACAATTAATAACATTTGGATCTTTTGCCCATCATGCAGTGCCAGCATTGATAGATTATCCAATTATGTAAATTTTTCATATCTTAGCATTATTTCCCCTACTTAATCAAAATTATTTCTCATCTTGTTTTAATTTCCCTTGAAAATTACCTAAAATCTGTGGCTTCCAGCTCCAAACAGTTCTGCAACTGGAAACTATTTCTCATTTTCTCAGTCATAGTTCTTCATGATTTTCAACAAGTCTACTAACTCTCCCTTTAACCTTTACTGCTCTAAGAACCCTGGCGCTTCAAGTCTGTTTATATTATTGAAGTCCCACATTCCTGGTACCATTTTAGCATGTCTCTCCTCCACTTCCTTAAGGCATTGACATAACTCCACAAGATGTGGTGCCCAGAATTAGAAATTAGTGGTTCATGACCTCACTGCCATTATCCACATTGCCCTGGAGAGCTCCTTCAAATGACCTGAATTACTTCATGAATTGCAAAGTTTTCCCTCCATTAATTTGCAGCTGGTATGAGATCAGCAGCAGTGCAAAATGAGGATCTGGGATTTTAGTGCAACTAAACAAACTGGGCCAAATTCTGAGCCACAAGAAATTCTGCAGATATATCTGGAGCAATACACAAAAAAAAGTGCTGGAGGAACTCAGCAGGTCAGGCAGCATCCATGGAGGGAAATAAACTGTCGACATTTCAGGCTGAGACCTTTCATCAGGACTGGGTTGATGTTTTGGGCCGAGACCCTTCATCAGGACTTTTTTGTGTATTGCTAGGCCAAATTCTGCTGTTTAATCTGGTTTTCAACTTCATACGGCAGAGCAAAAGAATTGAGTTCCATTATATATTATGGACAAAAATAATTCATGATATGTCATTGTGCTAAACCATGCAAACTGGATGGTTGCATATTTCATTCCCAGCTTGTGATGGGGGAGCTTCAAATGATCTCAGTGCTTCTGACTAGAGAGGGAGGAAAAAGGAAAGGTTTCCACTTCTATTCAGTGATGCTTCCTAAAAAGTTCTGCATTTGTGAATGTCAGGTGAAGTCAGATTTTGGTTGCATTACACTGTCCATTGTTTTGATTCACAAATGAATAGTGGGGACTAGTAAAAGGAGCTGAAGAGTTATATCAGGTTAAAATAATAGCAGAATGGGAATGTATCAGAGGAGAGGGAACAGATACAGTCTGCAACTGCAAAGAAATCAGCAAAATATATACTGAAAACGAAGATAAAATGTAGGCAGGAGAAATATTAAATTGAGAAATGAAAGCTAACTAGAGAATTGCTATGGTAGTCTCCTACAAATATATTGAAAAGAATTCTATTATGAAACCATTGGCAATCTTAATTGCATGCAATATTTTAGGCAGTCAAGAGAGGGCAGGCAAAATTAGTCTATCAGAAATGATTTTCAGGTAAAACTTGCACTCTTTTTCTGTCAGAGGAACATACATCAATATAGCATATACCAACTGTAATACCTTATCTTCTTGACAAACCAGATTTTAAATACATTTCATGATTAATACCAACTTTAGCAAAAGAGCTAAATTGGAAGTGTAAATCAAATATCCAGCTTCATATTTTCAATGACAAACTAAATTATCATTTTATGCTGCTAAATGTTATATCTTTCAGAACCTGAGGGAATTGGATTACTTCACTGAAGATTTTGAACTTATTTTTCATTTTCAACAATAACTGCAGTAGCAATGTGATGAAATTGTTTTGAATGTAGGTGAGATGAACTACATAAGCATTGCAGGACTTCAGTCCTTCAACTTTAAACGGCTAAGCTATTTCAAGTCTATGTTTATTTTTCATCTGCCTCCATTCTCTTGTACATTTCAGTAAATAAATCAGCAGTCATTTGGAGCCAGGCCGCCAAATGTGTGCAAGTGTATACTGTAGCTTAGTGACAGAGGTTGAGTGAACTTGGTTCTGGAGGGGATGCAAGTCAAGCAGTTTCCCATTTGTCCTGTAGCATTGCTTCCCACCTTAATGACGAGGTACAGTAATGCAGCAAGTGTTGGAACAATGATGTAGCTTTGCTTGACACCAGTCTGCACCGAGTTTGGATCTGTTATCGACCTGCTGGTTAAGATCATGGCTTGCAAGCAACTATGTAGCAGATACAAGATGGAAGGAAGTTTCAATGGGCAGCCAAATTTAACTCCACAGTGCCTTGTCTTAATTGACAGACTCAAAGACCATACACTGTGGTTCAAATTGCTCCCTGCACTTTTGTGATGATTGTGTCCAACCTGCTTCTACATGAATAATTACACTATGTGATTTGATCATTGGAAGGTAGCTGAGGAGGACCCTGGCAATGACTTCCTCCATGGCATAAAGCAATTTTGCAGCTACTCCAATAAGATTTGTCCCCTTCCAGCATGTGCTGATTGTCTCCCTGTCTCTGCAAAGATCTCCTCCATTCTTGGCTCTCAGAATGGTGGTCCCTTGGGCATTTAAGTAGTATATGGTCTTGACAGTGCTGAAGAATTCATTGGAATAAGAAAAATCATGTCCAACAAAATCATGTCCAAACAACTTCCTATCCTACATGTACGCACAGGTGCAATGAAAAACTTACTTGCAGTAGCATCACAGACACATAGCATCATATAAGCAACATTCATAAGAAAAACATAAATTATACACAATTTTTACAAGTGAAAAACACAATTAGAACAAAACAGAAATCCACTTTAGTGCAGTGATCAGAGTGGTCACAGTGTTGCTAAACTGCAGTGGTGGTTAGGGTTTTGCCAGTTGGTTCAAGAACCAAATGGTTGAAGGGAAATAGCTGTTCTTGAACCTGGCGGTGTGGGACTTCAGGCATCTGTACCTCTTGCTCGATGGTAGCTGCAAAAAAAGGCATGGCCCAGATGGTGGGAATCTTTGATGATGGATGTTGCCTTCTTGAGGCAGCGCCTCCTGTAGATACTACTGATGGTGGGGAGGGATGTGTCCGTGATGTATCGGGCAGAGTCCACTATTCTCTGCAGCTTCTTACATTGCTGCACATTCGTATTGCCATACCAGACCATGATGCAACTAGTCAGGATACTTTCAACAGTACATCTGTAGAAGTTTGCTAGAGTGTTCGGTAACAAGCGGAACCTCCTTAACTTCCTAAGAAAGTAAAGATGCTGGTGCGCTTTACTTATGATTGCATCTAAGTGTTGGGACAGGACAGGTCATCCGATATGTTAACGCCCAGGAATTTAAAGCTGCTGACTCTCTCCACTGCCAATCCCCCAATGTAGATTGGCACATGTTCGCCCTCTTTCCCCTTCCTGAAGTCAACAATCAGCTGTTTAGTTTTGCTGATGTTGAGCAAGAGGTTGTTGTTGCAGCACCACTCAATCAGGTATCCTATCTCACTCCAGTAAGCTGACTCATCGTCACCTGTGATTCATCCAACAATAGTAGTGTCATCGGTGAATTTGAAGATGGCACTAGAGCTGTGTTTAGCCACACAGTCATGTGTTTATGGAGAGTAGAGCAGTGGACTAAGCATGCAGCCTTGAGATGCAGCTGTGTCGATGATCAATGAAGAGGAGATGTTGTTACCAATCCTCATGGATTGAGGTCTGCCAATAAGGAAGTCAAGTATTCAGTTGCAGAGGTAGGTACAGAGGCCCAGGTCTTGAAGCTTGATGATGAGTTTGGACGGGATGATTGTGTTGAACGCTGAGCTGTAGTCGATGAACAGCAGCCTGACGTATGAGTTCCTGTTGTCCAGATGGTCTGGAGCAAAGTGAAGAGCCAGAGAAATCGCATTAAGTGTTGACTTGTAGTGGTAGGCAAAGTGGAGCAGATCCAGGTCATCTGAGGCAAGAGTTGATTTGCGCCATGAGCAACCTTTCAAAGCATTTCATTTGAGTGATCCAACACCAGAGGGCATGCATCTAAGGTGAGAAGGGATAGGATCAGAACAGACGTCAGGGGTACACATTTTTTTTACTCAGAGAGTGGTGGATGCCTGGAATGCATTGCCTGGAATGCATTGCCTGAAATTCATTGGGGACTTTGAAGAGGGCCCTGGATGGGCACATGAATGAGAGGAAAATAGAGGGATATGGGCATTCTATAGGTAGAAAGGATTAGCTATGTCGGCACAACATTGTGGGCCGAAAAGCTTGTTCTGTGCTGTACTGTTCTATGTTCTATTACAGTTGATGGTAGTCATTGAGGCAGCTCACCACACCCTTCTTGGCACCGCTACAATAGATGCCTTTTTAAAGCAGGTGGGAACCTCAGAACGCAGAAGTGAGAGGTTGAATATGAGGCTGAATCACTGATATTCATATCAGTGACTCAAGGGTTTTCTAATGGATCTCAGACCTCAGGTGTCTGCAGAGCTGTTCATTTTCCCTTGAGGTGTGGTGGTGTTTCCAATCCAATGAACCCTTACACTTGAAGTTAATTAGCTGCTGATGATCATTACTTACTTATTACAACAATATGTGCCACCAATTTTCATCAAATCTATCTGGCGTTTTCTAGTTAAGAAGTAAGATGACCTTTACTGGTATTAATGATGGTGGACTTCATGGTAGTTCAGATGCTGTGGGAACTTGGTGGCTCCTTTTGGTTGAGGGCCATAAGGTTGTCTGTGAGACTATCTTTGTGGGGGTCCATAAGAATTTCAAGATTTTCTTGAGACAATGTTTCTGCTGTTGCCATTGTTTTGGGACCTGGTTCTTAGGCATAACGTAAAAAAGGGAAGAACATAGGAAAATAGGAGCAGGAATAGGCCACAAAGCCCCTCAAGCCTGCTCCACCTTTCAATATGATGATGCCCAATATGCCCCAGGCCTCATCGCCACCTTTTGCCTGTTCCTCACAGCCTTCAATTCCCTGATCTTTCAAAAATTTATCCACCTCTTCTTTAAGTACCTCCAATAACCTAGCCTCCACAACTCTCCAAGGTACAGAATTCCATACATTCACCATCCTTGTGAAAGAAGTTCTATGCACCGGTTTTAAATGACTGCCCCCTTATCTCGTAACAGAATTAATTAGACAATGGTCAGTCCAACCATCACTGGTATCTATTATCACACAGGTGACGCAGATGTCCTTGCTGGCAGAAACAAAAAGACCATAAGAAATAGATAAAAGAATAGGAAATTCAGTCCCCCAAGCTTACTCTGCCATTTAATAATTCTAGAATTAATCTAATTTTTCTTGTCCACTTTCCTGCCCACTCCTCTCACCCTTGACCCCCTCACTGAATAAAAATCTATCTACCTCTGTTCTGAATATATTCAAGGATTCAACCTCCACTGCTTTCTGAGCGACGACTTGCAAAGACTCATAACCCTTTGAGAGAAAAAAATTCTTCTTCCTCTCCATCTTAAATGGGTGCCCCCTTATTCTGAGACTATACCCTCTGACCTAAAACACATTTTCCCATGCCCCATAGAATCTTATCTGTTTCAGTCAAACACCCCTCATCAAAAAATACCCCAATGAAAAGACACAATTTGATCAACCTTCCCTCATAAAACACTTGGGATTATCCAAGTGAACCTTCTCTGAACTGCCTCCAAAATTGTACCCAGCAATCTGGATGTGATCTCACTGGTGCCTTGCACAGTTGTAGTGGGAGTTTCTTACTTTCGTACTCCAACTCCCTTGAATTGAAAGCATTCCATTAACCTTATTGATCATCTGCTTTTTTTGATTTTATTTTATTTATTTTATTTTATTTTGATCTGCTTTTATTGATCTCTGTGCTTTTTGTATGAGGACCCCCAAATTCCTTTGTGCTGTGGCATTCTGCACTGTTTCCAGTTAAATGATAATTTGCTTCATCATTCCATCCAAAGTGAACAATTTCACGTTTTCCCATATTTTACAGGCCATCTCCGGATAATGAACGAGTTCTGTTTTTACAGACGTCTGTCAATTTTGTCTGTAAGTCAGAAAATACACAAAAATCACTCAATGTGGTAACCATACCTCCATCGTATTGTAATGAATGGCAGCAAAAGCACATGAGACTGATAAAGAAGAACAATTACTAAAAGTAGAGAAAGTAAGGAAACTAGTTATGCCATTCATAGGAACGAAAGTATGTACGTACATCGAACTTTTAAATTTAATAATATTATGGGAGCTCGTTTGTATGTAGAGGCGTCCATAAGTCAGGTGTTCAAAACCCATGGACAGCCACTACACCATTTAAATACTGTAGTATTCTATATTTATCCTATGTTTATCCTTGGAACATAGAACATGTTCTAAGGAATATTTATCCTTATTGCACATAGATGGCAAAATAATTCTAGTCAGTAATACATCTCTCTCTCTCTCTCTCTCAATATATATATTGGTATGATGATATTCTTTTAGAGCTGATTCAATTATCATGCTTGCTCCTGGGGACACATTTTATCTTATCTTATAATAACACTGAAGAAGGTATTTGGTTCATCAGGAGTGCTCCCATGACATCAGTCCTCTTAGTCTCCACTCCCCTTCTCCTTACCACACAACTTATCTCTCTCACCCATGCCCAACTTCCCTTCGATTCTTTTTGCCTTGAACCAACATTAAGTGGTAATTTATAGCAGCCAATTAATCTAACAGCATTTCTTTGGGATATGGGACGGAAGCCAAATGATCATGGAATGAGTTCTAGTGTATCCTCTGCACCTGGTCAGAAAAGTAAATCCATATCGGAGCCAATGGGAAGTGAGTGAGATTTTGGGAGGTAAACATGGACTAAGACAGAGTGCAATATATCATTAACGCTTGATGATTTACAATGCAGTATTTAATTTAATGCTGGCAAATGAAACTGCAGTGGGTAATTTGGTGTTTGACCATCGAGAACGCAGTAATGTATTTTGTTGTATATACTAGTACCCCACGTACTGCAGTACCTGTAGTTTTGTGAAAGTACTCCTGTTACATCATTGGAACCCATAATGTCTGGAATCTCTAAATTTATGGTTGGTTTTATCCACTTAATTGTCTTATATGTTTGATTTCTTTCCGGGGACACATTAAAATCACCCTTCATATCTTGGTACCTCACATCTGTTTTTACATTGTAGGACAGTTTGCATAATAATGACAGTCACAAACAACTTTGCCTTATCAGTTGATCAAAAGCAGTGAATTGCCTTCCATTCAGTTGCTGGAATGCAGTGTAGAGGTGAGTTGAAAGGCACACGTCCTATATTTGGCTCACAGAATAAAGCAAACACCCAAGCTTAATTAGAAGTCTACTATTAAACAATGTTTTCTTTTGTTTTTTCTTTCAACACATTCTTTCTGCTACTAACATTTCTCTTTTGCATGTAACAAATGCAGGAATTTTGCATAAGAAGCAGCAGTGCCAACTCATTTACATTGGATTACTGCTGTTAAAGCTGTGTGCATTTGGTGCTGGCATCATAAAAGAGATTATAAAATTTGTCAATTATGTTACCCCTGTATATACCACCTGAAAAACAAGATAATTTAGTTAACAATGGGTGTCTAATTAAACCTGTTTTGTTTGTTGTCATTTTGACACTCAGGTACTCAGAAGAAATTTGTAATGCAATTTAAAGATTTATCCCTATAATTCTGGCAGGAATGGTAGGAGAAAGCTTGATGAAATATGTTGAGGCACTATGACCATTTTTTTGCTGTGCATTATATATATTTACATTCTCCATGTAATTCTTTTTACTAAATAAATGATTTTTGAAGTACAGGAGTGGAGAAAGAGAAATGGCTTAACCAGAAGATAATTTTAAAAATGATTTATAAGACCAATATTACACTTATTCTTGGTGCATAACATAAAGGATGCTTACATTACTCAGAATTATTGCTGGACATGATCATTTATTACTTTATGAACAACAATAAAACTGAATCTGATCTTGCCAGATGTGTTGTTCAGTTTTTCAAAGTAGCAAAGCCTCGGACTTGATCATTGATCTATGATTTGAACTGTCATAGCTGGAGAAACAGCAGCACAGCAACCAGTTGCCAGCTGCCATGGGTATCAAGGGAAATATCTTAGCCAGTGTATGCCAGTCTTGATTGCTGTTTGGTGCTTCGTGCTGCAAAGTGCCTATACAGATGTCACTGTACAGGACTTAATGGCAATTTCTCCAAAGCCGAGTTTTCTCAGTGCACGCATAAAGGATAGTTATTTTAGATAACATGTTGTGGACTACTGCCATATATGAAATGATATTCCACTTGGTCAGTGCTACCACTAAATATAAGAGTTATGTCTGGGAACAAAAAAAAATCTTGTTCAAAGGGGAATTCTGTGTCATAAGTGCTTTGTAGCATAAATTTGATGGAGCTAAAGTAAGCACAATAGTATCAGCACCTATCACACATAGGTCCAAGTCAAAAGTTTGTGGGTTCGGATTCTTGTGCACACCAATCTAAGCTGATACTTCATCTTAATACTGATGGAGTGTTCCAGTGTTGGAAATGATGTATTTCAAATAAGGCATTAAAAGGTGGCCCTGTCAGATGCCCATTCAACACATGACCCAGACCAGGTCCTTGCAAACCATTGATTGTATCTACCTCCAAAATTCTCACAAACAACAAGTTCCAGGTTATTAGTATTCAAAGCATATCAAAGTTCTACCTTGTTTGCCCTTTGTGTCTCTTGCCCAAATCCTTAAATGTGTGTCCTTTTGTCTGTGTACACTCAGCTTTCCTTTGTCTAGTTTATCTGAACCTACCATAATCTTGTTTAGCTCAGCAAATCTTGTCTCTCTCTCTCCTGGAGACCAACTCCAGCTTCTTCAACCTAATATTGTAACTAAAATTCCTCATCACTAGAACAATACTGGTAAATTTCCTCTGCATTCTTTTCAGGACCTTTACATCCTTCCTAAAGTATGGTCACCAGAACTTGATATTCTTAACCAAAATTTTATAAAGGTTTAACACTCCACAATTAAATTAATATTGCTGGCTTCCATGCTCCAGTCCAAACAAAATCAACCATCTACCGTTATTCTTAAATTAAAAACAAAATGCTGGACAGGCAGCATCTGTGGAAAGAGCAATAGTTAACATTTCAGGTTCTGGACTCTTCATCAGAACTGAGTAAGAGAGAAAAAGGTCAGTTTAGCTAGCAGAAAAGGTGCGGGAGGATGATGGATGGAGCAAAGGAAATTTCTCTGACAGGGTGAAATAATGTGACAGTTAAGGGACAGTTAAAATCAGATTAAGTGACTATATCTGTGGTAATGTGTTGCTAATGTTCTCTCGTCTGCCTACAGGGACACATCCACAATGTTCCTCTGTCTGTGGAATGGCTTCTCCTGGAATGTTAGATCCAAGAAACTCTCAGCCTCCCTGTGATTCCAAATGGCCCTCAAAATTGACAACCTGGGGTTTGAGGTCAAGCTCAAGCAGCTAGAGACACTTCAAACACATGGTTCCCCAGCTCACATGACATGTCCTGGAGTTCCCACATAAGATATCTTTAATAGTCACATGTACATCGAAACACACAGTGAAATACATCTTTTGCATAGAGTGTTCTGGGGGCAGCCCGCAAGTGTCGCCACACTTCCAGCGCCAACATAGCATGCCCACAACTTCCTAACCCGTAGGTCTTTGGAATGTGAGAGGAAACCAGAGCACCCGGAGGAAATCCATGCAGACACGGGGAGAATGTACAAACTCCTTACAGACAGTGGCCGGAATTAAACCCAAGTTGCTGGCGCTGTAATAGTGTTGTGCTAACTGCTATATTACCGTGCCTGCCCTGATGCAGGAAATGCAAGCAACAGGTCTCGGCTGCCCACCATGATCTAGAAAAACCTATTCCCTTTTTTGAAGTCAGTATTATTTATTTATTTATTTATTTATTTATTTAGGTTAATGTTCCAGACCTCAGGTCCCTGGTCTCTGTGTCCCATATTCTCTCTCAGAATACTCCTTGTTTTAAAATACCAGAACACCACATTTTTCCTCATCTCACTGAATTTTCTCACTCACCAAATTCCACATTTAGTATTGAAGCAGTACCACTAACATTGTGAAAGAGACGGCAAGTTAAGGTTAAAGTTAAGTTAAATGCTAAATACAAAATCTAACTAAATCTTAGCAGGAGCTCAACCCTGACAACTATTAAAATTTCCCCAGTCACCAAATTCTGCACTTGGTGTTCAATGGTCTGCAGAACTGGAGTTGCTGATGGATGTAAAAGATCCCATGGCACCATTTTGAAGAAAAGCAGGGATGTTATCCCCAGTTCAAAGCAAATGTATCAAATAATTTTGCACCCATCTCTTTTAAAAGCCTGAGATTATGTTAAATGGATTCATCCGTTTTTTTTACCTAATTATTTTTGCAATGATTTTTGTGTCTTCTATTGGGAATACAAAATATTTGGTTTAATTTTGGTAATTTCCTTATTCTCCATTATAATTTCTTTCTCATTTTTGCCTGCAAGGAACTCATTTGTTATTACTAATTACTTTTAGTGTAGCGGTTAGTGTAATGCTATTACAGCGTCAGTGACCCTGGTTCAATTCTGGCCACTGTCTGTAAGGAGTTTGTACGTTCTCCCTGTGTCTGCATGGGTTTCCTCCGGGTGCTCCGGTTTTCACCTACATTGCAAAGGTGTACGGGTTAGGAAGTTGTGGGCATGTTGGCACCAGAAGCATGGCAACACTTGCGGGCTGCCCCCAGAACACTCTACACGAAAGATGTATTTCACAGTGTGTTTCAATGTACATTACGTGACTGATAAAGACCTTATCTTATCATTTTCCAGATAAGTTTTTTCAACCTGTGCTTTGCTAAATTTAATCCTATTTTCTATTTGCTATCTTTACCATTTCCTGGTGATCCTTTGCTGAAACCTAAAATCTTTCCAATCCTCAGCCTTATTACTCATTTTGCCAACATTATAAACCTTTCTTTAATTTAGCACAGCCTTTAACTTCTCTTGTTAGTCATGGTTTTTCTGTGGAGATTTTATTCTTTTAGGCAACATTTAATTGTTATGAATTATGAATTATTTCTTTAAATATTTGTCACTATCAATTCTTTTAATTCTACTCCAATTTACCAATCTCAATAGACACTCAATGTTATATACATGTGTACATTTCTTTAACAATTTTAAGGAGATAGTATGACATCTTTACTGATACATAATCTACCACCACCTTTAGTTAGCAAACATATCAGGTATAGACAAAGTAAAGAACAGAAGGCTGTAGAGAGAGAATTCATACCTGTAAATAGCCTGTATATACTGTATAATAGTCAACATTCATCTTCAACACTGCCTGTCCAAGCCTCTGTGTTACTAGGGAGAAGTCTTCACCTAACAGCATAGTGAATATGCAACAATGCAACAAGGGTGTCATCTACAATGCACGTGGAGCTTTAGGAATGTTCTTCTTTGTTTCCAATTACGGCAATTGCGGACCAAATTTTGCAAGAAAACTTGATAACAGCTCTAACGCAAGCTCTCCAGAAGCAGCGTATTTTTAAAATAAAAACAGAAAACGTTGGAGATTCTCAGTATGTCAGGCAGCGTCCATGGAGAGAGGAGATGAGTTAATCCCATCAGAACTGATCTCAGTGTCTTTATGATATTGGTGAGAGTGCAGCACTGGTTGACAAATGCACTAAGAGAGGCTAGGGACAGAAACAGACACTCTGCAGCACATGGCAATGAATTCAAGTGACAACTGAGGTGGCACTGGGGTAGACTGTAAAAAGTTATTATCTTTTTTGACAGGAAACTGCAGACAAAATGACAGTGATGATGCCAAAGCCTGTGCAGGGAGCTGCAAGATCATTTGTGAGGCACATGAGGGAGCAGGGATGTTCTTTCAAACTAAGAATATTTGGAAGTGGAGGAATGAAGGAGAATGCCCAAGTGTCAAATACAAAGGTCCATGGAAAAATTAGGCAATATCATTTATTGAGATGGGTCCAATACAATAAGCATCAAACCTCAAAGCCCAGGGATGTTCTTTCAAACTAAGAATATTTGGAAGTGGAGGAATGAAGGAGAATGCCCAAGTGTCAAATACAAAGGTCCATGGAAAAATTAGGCAATATCATTTATTGAGATGGGTCCAATACAATAAGCATCAAACCTCAAAGCCCAACTGAAAGCTTGAGACATTACACAGAGCGATGTCATTGGGGACTACTACAGTTCCAAACAGCTAGAAATTGCTGAATGTTATAAATTCCAGCTAAATATGCGGAGGATAGGGAGTTTGGGAAGTAATTATGTTGTTACTTTCCATGAGATCCTGGAAATCACCAACCAGACCCTTTCAGCTAGAACACATTGATTATTGCCAAAAAAAGGCAGAGTTTTTTTAAAAATAGATTGGCATTCCAAATGGTAGCAAGTCAAGCCAGTGCAGCAACAACACAGAAAGCAATGGATGAGCTCCAATGCCCACAGCACACCAGAACACATGGTGTCCCATAATGGGAAGGGATTTACATCACATGTGTTTGAACATTTTAAGTATAATGGCATTCAACACACTTTCTATTCTCCCATCATCTGGCATCAAATGGAGTAGATGAAAGAGTGGTGAAAGTACATAAATAAGTATTAATAGTCCACATAATTGACATTTGAATGAACTGTTCACAAGTTAGTAGGCATTTCATTCAAATATATTCAACTCAATCACAAGGTTCACACCAGCTGAGCTCTCAATCCACAGGAGGCCTCAAACTAGACTCTGCTGAGTTTGCCCAAATTTGGAAGAGATAGTTTAAAGAAAATCATTGAAGCCATATTCCATTAAATATCTGCTCCAAGAGAAGGCAGGCAGACATACTTTAAGGTAATTTTCCTATAAGGAGTCCATGAAAGCAAGGGTAAAGTACAAAAATGTTAGATTGAGGCTGAAGTCAGATCATCTCAGAAGCAGCATGATTGGGAACTTGGCAGTTGTTAGAAACTGTGGTACCAGAAGCTACAATGCAAAGATGGTGAATGGAATGTATACATAAATCATATAATAACAGCTGCAGACACATTAAAATTAGAGAGTGACTCTGCCCTGAGTTATGCAGAAGCCAATAAGGATGAAAAGCTGGGGGCTGAGTCAGACTAGAATGCTAACAACTAGCCAAGTCCATAAGGTATGTCATGTGAGTAATTGTAAGTCCCAGGAACTCATCAAGTATCAGTACTTTTAAGAAGACCTCAGACAATTGGTATTGATTTATTATTGTCAGTTGTACTGAGGTGCAGTGAAAAACTTGTCTTGCATACTAATCATACAGGTCAATTCATTAAACAGTGCAGTTACTTTGAGTTAGTACAGAGTGCATTGAGGTCGTACCGGTAAAAACAATAACAGTACGAGGAAGTGTCACAGCTACAGAGGAAGTGCAGTGCAGGTAGACAATAATGTGCAAGGTCCAAAGAGTTAATCTTTAAGTGCAAGAGCAATGAGCATTTTCTAATTAGAACATGTATTGGGGTATCCAAGAGTTGTTTAAGGCCCATTTTTTTTATGGTGAAAGCTCTTTGACCTGAAATCATAATTCTGCCTTTCTTTCCAATAGATGTTGCCTAACCAGCTGAGTAACTTCAGCATTTTCTGTTATTAACCCTGCCATGGTTTAATCCAGATTCCAGTTCTAACTGAAGGCTGGCATTAGGAAACTAACCACACCCAAGCATCGATCAGGCAGCAGCTGAAGAAAAGGGAACAAATGAATAACTGGGAAGTGGAGAGGTACAATGAAAGCTACAGCTCAAAAACCAGATTAAATTGGCAAAGAAGCACAAAAGAATGGATTTAGAGAGAACAAACTTTAACGAAAAATAAAACTCAAAGGTAAAATATCCCTTCCTCTAAGTTGTAAATGAATCCAATATGCTACTTGTCCTAACACAGAGCAAAAACCTCCCGCTGCCTCCTCCCTTGCAAGCACATCTCTCCCTCGCACTCAGCGCTTCTTCGCGGTCCCGGGTGGCCACGTGACTCCACCACGCCGTTACCTGGCGACAGACTGTGCGGTCGCCGGGCAACGCGCTTGTCATCCCGGCTGGGTAACGGTGATTGGCTGTAGCGTGAATCAGCGGCAACATTGTCCCAGCTTGAGCGGCTCGTGCCTCCTCCTCCTCCCCAGGGTTTGCGTGTGTGTGAACTCTGTGCAGAGTTGCATCCCCTACAACCACCACCCCCCCCCCAATAAAAAAACAGCGCAGAGGGAAAATACATTTTATAATCTGTCAGTTCCCTGATGGCAAGAGTCATTAATCCAGGTGGGAATCCCATATATCTTTGTATTCTCTTCCTTGTAGTGGTGAATAGCTTTGAAGTTGTATTATTCCAATGACTGTAGATATTAAATGGTAAATGAAGACCGCGTGGGTATTGGTGGTGGCGCTGGAGAAAATTTACTGTCAGAGGTTGAATGAAAATGTAAGGTGATTGGGAAACGTGGCAGTGGAATGCGTAAGTACAGTTTTCTCGTCCTTCTGGAAATGTACTAAGTAAATGGATTTACAAGAAAGCAGTGAAATCCGCTGATGAATCAAATGATGAGCTCAATTTTTTTTTAGAACTAAAAGGAATATGGATAATTGTGAATGTAGGTGCAAGACTGATAAGATTGACCATGCTGCACACAAAGACAAGCTCAAAGAATACAGTTCCTCATTACGATCTGTACATTTCATTCCAAGATAAAGCATTTGAGGAAAATGAATGAATGTGGAATAAATCTTTCTGGTATACATCAGGGGCGTGAGCACACACGTTCACACGTTTTAAATCAAACATTTAATAGAACATAATCAGATTTAAATATAATTATTGAAAAAAGCGTAAGTAATGCAAAGACAATAGATTGGGGAAAACGAGCTGTTTTGAGAGGGTGACAATACGTTTAGGAAGGGTAACTTGGGAGAAAAAGACAAAGAAATGGAGCTGCATTGGAAATATTAAAATATGTTTAATCATGTTCAGGAGAAATATATTCCCTTAATAAAACAAGAATCAATTCACACGAGTGAAACGCCATAAAGAGAAAAGCTTAAAACGGAAACTAAAGAAAACGACATACTCTAAGTACATGGACAATGGAAGATAGGAAGACAAAAAGGATTATATGATGATTAGGAAAGAAGTCACAAATAGAATTAGGAAAGCAAGAAAAGTTTAAAAATTAAATTAAAGCATTCTACAGGCATATAACTAACGACAGAAAAGTCAAATAGGAAAAGGATTACAAAGGGACACACAAAATAAATTCATATATAACGACTATAAAATGGCAGAGATTTTGAAAAATTCTCAGCTCTCAATATCTGAAGAGCAAAGCGTCTGAAGAAAGTTTGAAAACTAGAGAGAGAAATTTAATACAGAAGGGTGGAAGATAAACAGAGTGAAGTAGAAAAGCAAAACCCATGGATGCCCAGAAATCTAAAATATAAACAGAGAATGTTGGAAGTACTCACCTGGTGATAGAGCATTTGTGGACAGAGAAAACATGATTTTTTTAATCAGAACTGATTAGTTCCGACAAATTGAAAAAGCTGGGTAAGTCCTTGTTAGAAAATGGGATGCTGCTCCTTGAGGTTATATTGGGCTTTGGAGACAAAAGAGATTGCAAATGCTGGAATCTGGAGCAACACAAGATGCTGGAGGAACTCATCAGGTCAGCCAACATCTATGCAGGGAAATGGACAGTTAATATTTTGGGTCAAGACCGTTTATCTGGACTTTGTTGGAACTTTTGGGTTTTGTTAGAACAGTACAAGAGGCCAAAGTCAGAGAGGCCAGATTGGGATGGAGAATTAAGGCGATAGTCAGATGGAAACTCAGGATAACTCTTCTGGATGGAACAAAAATGTTCTGCTAAGCTTTCACCCAGTTCGCATTTGGTTTCTCCAGTGTGGAGGAGACTAGCGAATGCAGTTCACTAAACTGAGTTTCCAGAAGTGCTGCATTAAAAGGTAAGAGTGGACCAGGTTGAGTATAATATTGGCATGGATAGGGGAGTACTAACTAACAGAAAACAGTATGTTGGGAGAAATAGGTATTTTTGGACTGGCAAACAGTAACTGGTGGGGAGCCACTAGAATCATGTTGGGACTTCAATTGTTTCTAATCTGTAATGATGACTTGGATGAAATGACTTAGTGTGCTGCTGCAAAATTTGCTAAAGATAAAAAAGATAGGTGGGTTAGCAAGTTGTGAGAAGGACACAAAGAACCTACAAAGGACTATAGATGGGTTAAGTGGGCAAGACTTTGGCAGATGGAATATAATGAGGAAACGTATGTAATTATCCATTTTGGAAGGATGAATGAGGAAGCAAATGATTACTTAAGTGGAAAGAAAGTACAAAATGTTGCATTGCAAAGTATCTGGGGGCTCTAGTGCATGTAGGCTAACAGTTAACACAAAGGTAGTTGGGAAGGCTAATGAAATACTGGCTATTGCGATAGGCATGGAATGTAAAAGTGGGGAAGTTTTGATACAGTTTTACAGTGTATTGATAAGACTGTACCTGGAGTTCTACAGAAGTTTTGATATCCATATTTTAGGTTAATGAGCTTGCCTTAGAGGCAGTGAAGAAAAGGTTCACTAGTTTGATTCCAAGGATATAAGGGTTGATGTATGAAGAAACATTGAGCAGGTTGGACATATCCTCATTAGAGCTTAGAAGAACGAGAGGTGATCTTATTCAAATATATAAAATTCAGAGGGGGTGTTAACAGGGTGGATGTTGATGGGATGTTTCCGTTCATGAGAGCATCCAGAACTAGAAAGAACAGTTTCAAAATGATGTAAAGATGAGGAGGAATTTCTTCTCTTGGAGTGCCATGCATCTCTGGAATCTTCTACCCCAGAGAGCTGAGGAAGTGAATTCATTGTACATTCTGAAGGCAGAGACTAACAAACATTTAAGCTACATTGAAATCAATGAGAATGCAGAGACAGCAGGAAAATAGTGCTGAAGCCAAGGTTGGATCAGCCATGGTCTTACTGAGTGGGTGAGCAGGCCCTAGAGACTGCTCTGCTCCTGTTTCTTATTTTTTTCTTCTTCATTGTCTTATGAGGAGTTTGCCTATACTATCTTGCATTTAGAAAAATGAAAGGTGATTTCATTGAAATGTACAAAACTCTTTACGGGGCTTGACAGGGTAGATATGGTGTTGATGATTTCCCTGGCTGGGGGTTCTAGAACCAGGGGTTACAGTCTCAAAACAAAGGGTTGGTCATTCAGGGCAGAGATGAAAAGAAATGTCTTCACCCGTAGGGGTAGTGAATCTTTGGAATTTTCTCCCAAGAGGAGTGTGGAAGCTTCATTGCTGGGTATATTCAAGATAGAGATTGATACACTTTTGGATATTAAAGGAATCAAGAGATATGGGGTTAGTGCAGGAGAGTGTCGCTGAGGTACAAAACCAGCCATGATTTTATTGAATAGTGGATCAAGCAGGAAAAGCCAAATGGCCTGCTCCTACTTCTGTTTCTTATCTTCTTATTATAGTTTCTTCACCATAACTTTTGCTCAGGTCAGTTATGTAAATAAAGACAAATATTACCCCAAGAATTCTTTTGATTTGTTTGACTCCATGGCATTTTGGCCCACCAGACAACGTTTCTCACACTCACTCATTGTCAACCCAATAACACGAGATCTGTTAGTCGATTCTGTATCATATGTCCATTATTTACATAAATTCCTGTTCTTTTCCTAACCAGATAATTATCTACTTTGTCAAGAAATTATTAATCAACTCACCCTCAGTTGGCATTCTTAGGAATTTTGCATTTAATACAAACCAGTAAGGGAGAGCCACTGAGTGGATTGGAAGCTGCTTCTTGCTGCATAAAGGAAACTTGCATAGATGCTTAATTGAGAGAAAGAGAAAATCATGTCAAAGGTATTAACTGGGCATGAAAGAAGCAACTCTACTTGTTTCTCCCCATTCATTGTTTAAGTTAGTTTTTATAATGTTTACTTATGATGTAGATTGTATTTTTTACACGGTTTTGATATGCTGTAGGAAACAAGGTTACCTCCAAAGTTATAATATTAAAGTAGAAAAAGCTCTAAATAAATTTGCTCCATTTTCTTTGCTTGCATAAATCTAAATATGGTTAAAAAGCAACAGTGCTGCAAACTGTACATACACAGATGTAATTTCCAATATGGATGCACAGTTGCATTAACCTTAGATTTCCTCAAATTATCAATCACTGCACCACATAATTTCAAAATACTGTGGAAGACAAATTCATGTGTATGAATGGGATTGCAGCCTCGATGTGAGCAAAATTACAGTGATATAGCAGGAAAATTTTCAAGGAAAATCAATGACATGGTTTATTCACAAACGCAGAATTTTGACTGTACATGAAGGAAGTGAATCCAAATCACTGCTTGATGGCACCAAGCATGTAGTCAAGGCTACATTGATTTGTTGCATGGACTTTTTATAAAGTTATTACGTGTTCATAATGATTAAAATTCTAAGAAAACATTTCTTTCTTATCTTGACTCTGAATCAGATTTATTATCACTGACATATGACATGAAATTTGTTTTGTGGGAGCAGCACAATGCAAATCGTAAATTACTATGAATTACAAAAATAAATTGTGGGGGGAGGAAAAGGAATTCAGAAATCTTGTTAGTAGTAAAAGTTAGAACATTCATTATATTTATCATTGTTGATTGTTGTAATGAAATGTTATTCATAACTGTAATGAACACTAAAAAATGTTTTTGTAGAAAAAAGTATGTTGCTCTCTTGCTTAAGATGACAGGCAGACACAGCTGACCTTTTCTTACCAGGGACTCTGAATTAGATTAGTAATGACAGCTGGAGGTAAACCCAAGTGTACTGCAGTCAATCCATGCTGCCCACAATGGAATTCTCTGTCAGACTTGGTGTCTCCCAAATTAATACTGTAAGATAATGCAAACTACCAGAAGGATGCTTGTTATTTAAAAACTTAAAGAAACCCAGTGGTAGCTTTCATGATATCTGTAAAAAATTGTTTTAAGAGCTTTCAGCTTTCATAGTAAAAAGCACTTTATGTGATTTATTTGCTATTTTAAAAAAAGTCACCCTTTTATGTTCTAAGTTTTACAGTAATTCCTGCACCAGTATGATTTAATGAGCACTTTCAGCTTTTTATACATTACCCAAGTAACTGGTCATATTATGATTTTGTACAGTGGCTGTTAGTAGGCTATCTTGTCATATGGAGCTTCATACCACATCCTCACATCCATACCTGTACCAGTGGAGAGCAATGAAATAATTTGGGAAAGGAAAACTAATATGCTTTTTTAACCTGAATATTGGCTTCCACTCAGTGCATTGGAAAGCTGTAATTTTCCAATGTGGCACAGTAAAAGATGTGTAAGATGTGCTTTCAATTTTGGACAACCCAGTCTTGGTTGGATATATTATTCTTGAAGAACACTTGTATTTTAGATTGAGACACTTGATTATGATCTTAGTTAATTTGGATAATATTACCTGCCAATTGGTTTAAAGATAGTGTGATTAAGATGCTTAAAATAATAAAGGAAATTAGCAGGTGTAATGATTCAGAAAGACTGAACTATATAAAGAAAAAATATGACTCTTCATACCCTTGCAAAAAAGAAGGGAAATGAAGTGTAGAAGACAAATGGAAAGATACAAAATAAATAGTGAATTTCTCTAGCACTTACTGACATGATAATTGTTATGTCTATAATTAAATGCTTGCAGCTCTATATGTACATACATTTGGAGCTTCGTTTGAAGAAGTTGGAAACTTTGTTTTGTGATAATTTTACGTATCTTCATACAGAATTGAAGTCATTCTTTCCTGTTTGGTGAAAACTTGAACAGTAAAGCATTATGTTAGAATCGGAAAAAAAACAGGAAACATGCCTTTGCAGAAAATTATCAAAGTTTCATAAGAGCAGTAGTGAGTAATGATCTTGACCCAGAGGATCAGGAATTAGATCTACTAAGGGTGAAAATTTGAGAAAGTAAACATATAAAAGATATTGGTAGGAGTGACATCACTAACAACAGCGGTGACACTGGAGAGAAAATAAATCTAAAAAAAATAAGAAAAATGGGACATGTGCTATTTATGAAACCAGACAGCTTAGAGGGCATGTTCTTACAAATTTTATGTGCGTAACCACTTTTAGCACCTTTGGTACGTGTGGAAGTTTTATGGTACAAAGTCAATGCACAAGACTTCACCTGGAGATATCAAGTCAGTTCTAGGCAGTGCTAATTTAGTTTTGTACATAAGTGTTTATTTCCCTCAGACTACTGACCTGCCAGGGTGTTTCGACCTGCTAGGGTGGTAGTGGGTCCTCACGATGCACTGTGGCCAGTTTCCTGATGCAGGATCAGGCATAAGGAATGATTCCGCCAGCACTGGTGATTGATCTGGCACTGCAGCACAGAATCAAAGTAAAAAGAGCTCTCATTCAAGGAGAAGTAAGGCTGGAGGTGGAGAGAATCCTCCTTCCCTCCCCCTCCCCTCCCCCATGCTGTTTTGGCACCCTCAGCTGCCCATCTCCAGCCCATCGCTGCCCATTCCCTCCTTCACTTCCAGCTCCTCCAGGGAACAACTGGAGAGAAGTGTTTATCAGAGCTCAGCAAATACTGTCCCTTGATCATTCAGCATTGGATTGCGACTGGATCCTTGTAGATTTGGACTGCCTTAACAAACAGGGGCAGTAGTTCAGTTCTTCAGTTGTTTAGGTGTGTGCGTGAAACTCTTGAGTTTTTTTGTTTGAATGTGAGAGATTTGCAAATTTGGAGAAGTATTTTGCTATGTATGAGTTTCAACAGCAGAGGGAGCAATTGGAGCATCTGAGTTGTCCGAGGCAGTTCACATTTAAGTTTAATGCCTCAGTTGTTCTACACAAGTCATTTCTGAATAGCTACATTTTAGAAAGGAAAGTTAGAGCTTCAGCTCTTTACTAATCCAAAGGGAGTCGATTACTAAAAGATATTATTTTCTCTTGAAATTCACATTGATAAACATCTTTATAGGCAAGTTATCCATTTACTAAACCTAAGAAAACAGTTGTTCATGACAGCTGATAGTTATAGATAATTCAGAATGGCCCTTTTTATGAGGATGAATAAAGAGGGCAGCACACTCCTCTGGAAATAAGGTTCAACACTGTGACAAAAACTTATCTTTGATTGAGTCCTAAATGGGCACTGGAGTGTCAGCTGCCATTGAATTCACTTAACAATTTATGGGTTGATCAACTTCAATGAAAAGACATACAATCATGAAAGATGTACAATGAACAGCTGATGCTTCACTGCCTGTTTAACAAACTGAAGATGAATTTCAACCACCAGTTGTTGTAATGGAGGAAAGAGATTTTGGATACATGTTTGCAAATCATTGAAATTAACACAGGTGAATATGGCCATAAAAGTTCAAACAAACCACTGGCTCACATATCTACAGGATAGAATTGAAAAGCAGATTAGTTGTATTAAACATCTTGAACATTGGCTAGACTGTTCTGCACAACTCTGGCTCCAATTTAGAATAAAGGACAGGAGAAGCCTGAGAAGCTGCAAAACAAACTTACAAGGATGATTCCAAAAATGAGAAGTTGTAATTACCATGAAAGATTGAATAGTCTGAGGCACTCTAAAGGCACAGAAGAGATCTCTAATAGTATGAAGGGATTTAACAGGATGGAAATAGAGATGTTTCCACACTATCAAACTGCAGACTTGTGCCTTTTAAGTGGTAGAAAGGCTTTGTTTGTTAGCAAATGAATCATCATTGTAAGATACCTAGCCTTTGTAGCCACAGTAATTGGCTGGTCCACTTGAGCATCTGGTCAATGGTGATCCTCAGGACGCTGATGATAGGGGACTCTCTCCTGTTGGAGATGGTCATTGCCTGGAAATTGTTTGACATGAATGTTACCTGCTACTTCTCAGATTCATGCCTGAATATTGTCTAGGTCTTGCAAATGAAATTGAATGACTTCTGACCTACTGATGGTTTGGATGAGACAGCAAGGCTGGAAGAAACAACTTGGTTGAATAATGGCTTCTGTAGTGCTGGGATCTCAGGAAGAAACCAAGATGGCTCATCCACCCTGCACTTTTGACCAAAGCTGGTTACAAAAGCTTCAGTCCAGTCTTTGACACTCACTTGCTGGACCTTGCCATTGTTGAGGATGGGGATGTTTATGGAGATGACCCTTCCATTAGCTGTTTAATCATTCACCACCGTTCACAACAAGACGTGGCAGAAATGTAGAACTTGTAGAACTTTGACCTTTGTCAGATGAAATGGCCATGGAGTTAAAGATTGTGTGGAGTACAATCTCGTTCCTGTTGATGGTCTACAGTGCATCTTGGATACTCAAATTTGAGTTGCCAGATCTGTTCTATACCTATTCCCTTTAACAAGATAGTAATGTTACACAACACAAAGAAGCACGTACTCATTGCCAAGACAGGAGTTTGGCCTCCACAAGGTCTGTGTTGTGGTCTTTCCTACTGATGCTGTCATTGATGAAATTATCTGAAATTGGTAGATTGGTGAGGATGGCATTGATTATGTTTATTCCTTGTGTTGGTCCACTCACCACCAGCTGGAGATTCAATCTGCAGTTATGTCTTCAGGAGTTGGCCCACTCAATAAATAGTGATATTACCTAGCCAGCCTTCATGATGAACATTGAAATCTTGCATCCAGAGTACCTTTTGTGCCCTTGCTACTCTCTGCAATTGTTCCAGGTGTTATTTAAATGGATGAGCACTGATTCATCATGTGAGAGAGGATTTGTTCATGTACAAATTTTTATAGTATCTTCTAGAAAACATCCAACCATAGATGTCATTATAACCATTTCTAAACCAATTGTGTAGTCAACAAATTCATCCGAAGGATTGCTATGCAGAAATAAGAAGTATGAACAATGGCTGATTTGTTCTTGTAATCCTCATAAACCAAGGGATGCTTCACCTCAAACAAAGCTGTGGTGGCTGATACCAGCCAATAAACCAACACAGGTTGGATCACTGATCCCAAAGCTTTGGAAGGGAATCTTCATCTTTGAGCTACTAGAAAGGCTTAACAATTGAGGCTGTTAGAGAATCAGTGTAGCCGCTGAAGCTCATTTGAGGACCGGACCAAATATTTTTCTCTCTTCTAATATGTTATTTTAATAGCACCAGGTACCTTAAGGCAAACCTGGTGCATCTGGCTGCATGTCGATATAAAAGTGGTTCTATTGGTATTTGCTATGTAAATACTTTTAAATACACTTTTTAGCTTCTAAACAAACAATACTTCTCAGACTTCATGTGAGTAAGGAGGAAGCGGTGTTTAAAAGTACAGGTTACAGAATACACAAGCAATAGGCATGTTAGGACAGGCCATTGGCTCCACAGAAGCTCTAATAAAGGAGCT
Organism: Pristis pectinata; assembly: GCF_009764475.1. Taxonomy (NCBI): domain Eukaryota; kingdom Metazoa; phylum Chordata; class Chondrichthyes; order Rhinopristiformes; family Pristidae; genus Pristis; species Pristis pectinata. The sequence goes on from NC_067413.1 coordinate 63,363,767, forward strand.
GTTAAAAATTTTTGCTGCTTAGTGATGTTGTTTGATCAAAAGCCCAGTATTTCAATGACAGACTCCCATGAGTATTTAATTGGACTTCAAGGCATGGTACTTGACATACTTGCTATTTTTAAAAAGTCTGACCTGTTTGCATAATTTCTGTTTGGACAGCATAGTAATATTCTGTTTCATTCGTTTGACTATCAGTATTAAAAGGCTTCTGACCTTCATTCTTTCTATGTTGCATTATGGTGAAAAACAGTGATGTAATCTCATTTAAAAAAAACTCTTATTTCAATAATGAGGAGAAACTCACATTTGTACTTTTTCCAGCCAGTGTTGTCTAGAAATGGAGATTCGAGCCTTGTGTTTCTCCATTAGCATTCTAAATGGGAATCACAAGTGATTTCACTCATGGAGCAGCTTTGGCCAACCAGCTATGAGCCCAAGGTGACATTGCTATGGTCAATTTCCACCAGGCAGGAGACCTGTGCTTTTTCCTGGTGTCATTTGGATAAAACAATGAACTCAGATCATCCGGTGAACATAAAACTTAATCTGGTAGTATGTGAGAAAAAGGGGGGAATCTCTCCTTTTTCTGGACCAGTTTCTAACCCTTACTTAGTATCATTATAATCAATTATGTGGAGGAGTTTGATGTGGGTGAGACCATGCTGTACGTATACAAAAATTATATCAGATTATTTAATTGGAAGGAACATCACAATATAACACTAAAACAAAATACTGAATGCAGGGAATCTGAAATAAAAATAGAAAATGCTGAAAATCATCAAGAAATATTTAGAGGGAGAAGTGGCTAAGACCTGTAAGATTGTTAACAGCATTTTATGCTTGCATATCATAATTTTGTCCAGTTATGCCCTTACCCTGTGTCATCTGCCTGACAGGAACAAATTGGGTATGGTCTGAAATTAGACTACTGTATTAGCTAATCTTCTGTTGTTTTATCCTAAAGATTGTAGACTGACTGCTGCCTGTACTGCGATCAAAACCTTATTGAGTATTATGAAAGTCAAAAAACTCCAGATAATGGAATTTGAAATAAAAACAGAAAATGCTGCAAACTCTCAACCGATCAGGCAGAAACCATGGAAAGGAAAACAGTTAGAAAAAGGTTCTCTGAACTGAAACGTTAACTCTGTTTTTCTTTCCATAGATGCCGCCTGATCTGCTGAATGTTTCCAGCATTTCTTCTTTTTCAGTATTAATTTTATCATTTTACCATTTATAGCATTTTTTAAGCCAAAGACCATTTGAGATAAACATTAAATTCACAGATGAACAATCATAAATGGCAAGTAAAAAAAAGAGGATAATTTGGAATTTTTTTTTGTGGTTAAATCATATCCCTGTAATTATGAATGTTGAAGCTCCTCAAGAAATTTAACAGCTTCTTGGCACAGCTATTGAAAAATAGTGCTTCTGTCTCCCTGACGCGGAACATATGCTCTTGCCTTCGATATACCTGATTCTAGACAGCTTAGGTACAAATTTAGCAGAGCTGAAGTTTAAGGACTGCTAGATAAGTACTGGAAGTCTGATGGAGTTTACAAAAATATCTATTAATAAATTTGTTTCTAATTCTTTGACCAGGACAACCCAAGTCAATTGGGAGCAATATCTTGCATGGATCTCTAAGGTTAAGTGGGAAGCATCTTGGAGGGTTTGCAACACAAGGTTTGCTTGACACTCGTCCAACTACCCCAGTTGGATCAAGGCTTTTGGTTCCAGTCCCTCCCACCTCTACTCCCCAACTCATTCTGCATTTGCTAAAAGGCACTGATGTCAAATTGCTATAAGATTTTTCAGAAGACCTTTTGCTGTTATTTTATATTTTGTTTTTAGGCCAGCAATGTCACACAGCTAATAGAACTGTTGCCTCACAGTTCCAATGGCCCAGGTTCAGTCCTGGGTTTAGGTGCTATCTGTATGGAGTTCACACGTTTTCTCTGTGACCAGATGGATTCCCTCCAGGTGCTATGGTTTCATCCCACATCACAAAGAAAGACTTGTAGGTGGGTCAGTAAATTGACCACTGTAAAATGCCCCTCGTGTGTAGGTGAGTGGTTGAATCTGGGGGAGTTGTTGGAAATGTGGGGAAAATAAAATGGGATTAGTGTAGGATTAGAGTAAATGGTGCTTGATGTTCAGTGCAGAAGCGCCTGTTTCTGTGCTGTACAATTCTATGATAATGTGCCCTTGCCTAAAAAGAAATAAAAGTCATGATTGCATTTATATAGTAGACTGATGGAATTGTACCAGTTTAGTGTGAAGTTTCGGGGGGTGGTATTCTAATATACTAGTGTACAAAGTAAATGCTTAAATAGTGTGTCTATTTAAATTAGCAATCCCAGTCCTTGTGTTTAGAAACTGCATACAGAAAGTTTCCTCTATGATCTCCTGCAGCTCTCACAGCAGTGGTTCCCAACAGGAAGCATTTCTTGAACTACTGGGGTTAAGACAAATTTGCCTTTGAGCAGTGGGGGAGGGAGGGAATGGGCATGGGTACCATACACCTTCATTGATCAATGGGTTATTAGCTATCAGCAATCGACATCCATGAAGTGCTGAGGAACCCATTCCCACCCCAAACCTCTTGCCCCCACAGAATCCAGGAAAAAAGATATGAACTTACTGGAAGGAAGAACAACCCAGCCAGCTGAAACCTTCACTGCAGATTGTATGGTATTGAGCCAGCTAGATTTGAGCCTCTTAAGAACAGCACAGGAGAAGTCTATGCATTTCATAGTATTCACAGCAGAAAATCACAAGCGTAACATAAATTGTGTGTTGCATGTAGATTGACATCTTTCAAATGCTCCAGGCATAATACTCATGGATGACCACAATTGAATTTAGGAAGAATATTATGTGAGTGCGGAATACCCAACAGCATTTAGCTATCAGAATTTAAATGAAATTTTACCTTGGGGATCAAAGATTTATGTGTTACACAATAGAATTTCTAGCTCAGTGCCTTTTATGACCTGAGAAAGTCCCAGAGCACCTTATATCCAATGAAATACATTTAGTATAGTCACTGTATGGGTTGTTTTAGCATTTATCTTGTACACTAATGCATTAAATTACTTCATATCAAACATCAAGTTGTGACTAGAATGTGGGATTGAAATAGTGTTGTATAATATTAATAACATACGAAATTCCTGTTCTCTGTATTACTAATGTAGTTTAAGCAAGTGTCAAAGAATGCGACTGATACTAGAATGTAGAAGTGATGTGATAGCTAAGGATCAGCTAATTAACTGAGGGAAATTAGTATCCTTCACTTTCCTACAAAAGAAAAATGGATCTAGCTTCCAATGAGATTTAATAGTAAACTTTGTATAATAAACAAAGCGATAGCAGTGCTGTCAGAACTTTTATAGGAAGCCCATCACAAAGGGAGTTCCCAAGTTGTCTCCAATAACTAGTTAATTGACAGTATTTAAGAATCCTAGAGTTGTACAGTGTAGAAATGGGCCCTTCAGCCCACCATGTCTATGCTGACCATCGTGCCTATTTATACTAACCCTACTTGCTGAATAATTCCTCAATGCCCTGCTCATTCAAGTACCTGCCTCTTAACTGTCGTTACTGTTCCTGCCTCCACCATCTCCTCTGGCAGCTCATTCCAGGTATTCTTTGTGTGAAAAATTTTCACCTTGGATCCTCTTTAAACCTCCTCTCACTCACTTTAAAACTATGCCCCTAGTTTTAGACACCCCTATCACGGGAAACAGACACTGGCTATCTACCCTATCTATGCCTCTCATAATTTTATATACCTCTTTCATGTCACCTCGTAGCCTCCATCACTCCAGGCAAAAAGGACCTAGCCTATCCAACCTCTTCTGATAACTCAATCCAGGCAACATCCTCGTGAATCTTTCCTGCACCCTCTCTAATTTAAAATCCTTCCTATAGTGTGGCGACCAGAATTACACACGATTCTCCAAGTCTGGCCTAACCAATGTTATGTGCAGCTTTAACATGACATCTGAACTCTTGTAGTCATTTCCTCAGTCAGTGAAGGCAAGCATGCCATACGCCTTTTACACTACTCCGTCTACCTATGTTCCAGTTTTCTAGGAGCTATGTACTAGTACCCCAAGGTCTCTCTGTTCAACAACACTCCGCACAACCCTTTTATTCTCTGTATTTGGCCTGCCCAGGTTTAACTTCCCAAAAGGCATTACTTCACATTTGTCTGAGTTAAATTCCGTTTACCATTCCCTTACCCACTTTCCCAGTTGATCTAAACCTTTTGTAACCTTAGACAACCTTCTTCACTGTCCACCACCCCACCAATTTTGGTGCCACTGGAAGCTTACTAATCATGGCACCTAGATTCTTATTAGAAGGTGCCATGATTAGTATCTATGACAAACAACAAAGGACTGATCCATGCAGCACACCACTGGTCACAGGCCTCCGATCTGAAAAATAACCTTTCACTAGAACCCTCAGCCTCCTATCACCAAGTCAGTTTTGTTTCCAGTTGGAAACTTTAGAAAGAGTTTAGAAAGAGTGGTGAAGAAGAGTAAAGGTTTTTTTTTCTCTTTTTTGACTTTTTACACATATTGTTTGTATAAGCCTAGACAGTATGTAGGTAGGACTAGAAGTACAACATAAATTAATAATGCAAACTAGATAAATTAATTAGCTTTAAAAATGTGAAAGTATACCATTAATTGACTGATTAATTAGACTGAATAATATGATAAAAAGCAAAATTAGATAGAGATATTGTCAAAAATATGTTGCATTTTCAGCATGTGGGATTTTGAGGTAGTGAACATAGAACAGTACAGCACCGGAACAAGCCATATGACCCATCATGTCTGTGCTGACCATGATGCCAATTTAAACTAATCCCTGCACATCGTCTATATCCCTCCATTCCCTGCCTATTCATTTGCCTGCCTAAATGCCTCTTAAATTGCTATCGTATCTGCTTACTCCACCTCTCCTGGCAACATGTTCCAGGCCACTCTCTTTGTAAAAAAAACTTGCCACATTAATCTCCTTTAAATTTGCCCCCTTCCACCTTCAAACTATGCCCTCTGGTATTTGACATTTCCATCCTGGTAAACGATTCTGACTATCTATCCTATCTATGCCTTTCATAATTTTGATCAGTTTGCCCCTCAGCCTCTGATGCTCCAGAAAAAACAATCCAATTTTGTCCAACCACTCCTTATAACTAATAGTCTCTAATCCAGGCAATATCCTGGTGAACCTCGTCTTCACCTTCTCCAAAGTCTCCACATCCTTCCTGTAATGCGGTGACCAGAAATGCACACAGTACTGCAAATGTGGCCTAACCAAGTTTTATACAGCTGCAACATGACTTCCTGACTTTTATACTCAACATCCCAAGCAAGTATACTGTATGCCTTCTTTATCACCCAATCTACTTGTGCTGTCATTTTCAGGAGCTAGGGAGTTGCATCCCAAGATTCCTCTGTACATCGATGCTCCAGAGTCCTGCTATTTATTGTATACTTTCCTCTGACATTTGACTTTCCACCTCATTTCCATTTGCCATTGCTCTGCCCACATTTCCAACTGTTCTATATCCCTCTGAATCCTTTGACAACCTTCCTCACTATCCACGACTCCACCAATTTTTGTGTGATCTGCAAACTTGCTAATCAGCCCACCTATATTTTGTCCAAATTATATATCACAAACAACAGAGGTCCCAACACTGATCCTTGTGGAACACCACTGGTTACAGATCTCCAGTCAGAATAGCACCCCTCCATCACTATCCTCTTTTATAGCCAAGCCAATTGCCTTTTATAGCCAAGCCAATTTTAAATTGAATCTACCAAGTCTCCATGGATCTCATGTGCCTTAATCTTCTGGATTGGCCTACCATGAGGGACCTTGTCAAAAGCTTTACAGAAGGCATTCAATAAGGTGCCGCACAAATGATTGTTTCACAAGATTGCAGTTCATGGGATATATATCAACGTGCACTGAGAACTGATTAATTGACAGAAAACTGAGACTGAAACTCAATGGATAATTTTCTGCAGGACAGTTTATTACAAATGGTGTGTAACAGGAATTAATATTTGGTCCTCAGCTATTCAAAGGCTTAGGTGAGGGGTCCAAATGTAATATAACCAAGTATGTTGACAGTATAAGACCAGGTATTTGTCATAGGCTTCAAGAAAGATGCAGAGAGACATAAAAAGGATTTTATGGATCCCAGTTTCACTGGAACCCTGCTCTTCCTGATTTTCAAGATTTTTAATGTACGATCCCATTTGGTCCAAATGAGTGGCCTCATATCTGCTTACAATTAGAATCTATTTGCCACCATTTTGCGCACTTTGTTAATATCTCCATTATTTTATCCTTTCTGCACCTTACAATGGCAATGCACCTTTGTTGTCACTGGCAGACTAGGATATGTAGCTTTTATCACATAATTTAAATCATTAACAAACATGATAGAGTCATACATCACGGAATCAGAATCAGGTTTATTATCACTGGCATGTTGTGAAAATTTGTTGTTTTGTGCCAGCAGTATAGTGCAAGACATAAAAAATTACTATAAGTTACAAAAATAAATAAATAGTACAAAAGAGGAATAACAAAGTAGTGTTCATGGACCGTTCAGAAATCCGATGATCCCTTCGGTCCGACAGATCCATATCAACCAAGCTTCCCATCTAAGCTAGTCCCCTTTGTCTGCATTTGGCCCATATCCCTCTAAACCTTTCCTATCCATGTGCCTTTTAAATGTTGTCAGTGTACCTGACTCAACCACTTCTTCTGGCAGCTCATTCCATATACTGACCACCCTCTGCATGAAAATGTTGCCCCTCAGGTTCCTATTAAATATTTCACCTCTCACCTTAAACCTATGCCCTCTAGTTCTTGATTCCCCAACCCTGGGAAAAATACTATGCGCATTGACCCTATCTATGCCCTTCATGATTTTATACACCACTATAAGATCTCTCCTCATTCTCCAACGCTCCAGTGAATAAAGTCCCGACCTGCTGAACTTCTCTCCATAACTCAGTCCCTTGAGTTCCAGCAATATCCTCATCTGCACTCATTCGAGCTTAATGGTATCTTTCCATTAACAGGGTGATCAAAACTTAACATAGTATTCTCAATGTGGCCTTGCCAATGTCTTGTACAACTGCAACAAAAGACACCCCAACTTCTATATCCATGATGTTGAAACTTCCATGATAAAATATTCAGATCAGGAAAATAAATGCTGCAGGAGGGAGCGGAGTAGTACGATGCAATATTAGATTGTTCTTACACTGCATGAACGCTCACAATGTGCTGTTACATGTTTCTTTAGTGCTAAGCTGCTGCTAAAGCATATACTGAAATGAAATAAAACTTCACATGCTCCTTTCAGTTCACCAGGTGGCAGGTTTTCTTTTCAAAAGTTAACAATTCAATGTAATTTAAGATGGAGTTCCCCTTTTCACAAAATCCCAATTTATTTTTCAGTGAATTTTGATAGCTTTTACCTTTACTTGTTGACTCATAATTTGATAGGTTATCAGTCCTACCTTCTATTAAACTGCCAATTGTTTTGACTTTATTGTCATCAGTTCTCCCTCCTCTCCTTTGTTTATTTGCAAATGTGATGCCCTCCTGGGTTATGAATACTCAACACCTCACACAAATTGTAATTTTTCTGTTTTGTGCAAAAGTAAGCTCATTTTATTTTGAGGAGTTTGGTATTTTTGAATGTAGTGATTTCAGTTTCTGATTCTTTTCAATCAACCTCCATTGGCATTATTTTGTTGAGATCCCTGGTCTTAGTAAAGAGTCTTTCAGTCATGAAGATGGAGATTTGCTGGTGCAATTTCAAAGCCCAACCAGTGAAACTTGGAAAATCTAATAAAACAATATATATATGCTGTGTGACTGACTGAACTGAGTCACCGGAAAGACACTGAAGCTATTGATATAAAAGTCTTTATTCAACATAGCAAATCTTCTGTAGAGAATCTAGTTCTCCTCTCCCGACACAATGTTTTATACATTCTAAACTTAACGATAACAATAAATGATGTTTCAATGGCTGTAATAGCTACTTAACTTTAACATTTTGAACATTGATAACTTTGCAGAATTATATACTTACAATGGGAGCACATCCCAACCAACAGAACCCCTTTGAATATGCAAATACTGGTGGCTGGTCCAAAAGCTTCTGAGCACAAACTCCACACACCCAAAATGTACTGTACCTCTTTTGTTACAATGTAGAAGGTTGGCTCCCTGAGTATACAACTACCCAGAATATTAAGTGACAAAACAGACCTGTCCTGAACTGTGCATTAAGTGGCAGGAATACACGTTTAACAATGTGTTAATGCAGGAGATGACCACTTAAAGCCTTCCATTTTCAATGACCACAAATTAACATGAACATTCATCTATTATCTTCCCCTGCATAGTTTCAATGGGGCAGAATCAGAATGTCCCACACCCAATGATTGGTTTCAATAGCCTTAAAGTATCAGTTGAAGTTAAATTGTGAACAGATTTTAATTCCTGAAGACTAGTTCTCATTTTAATTCATATCTGCTATCCATAATTTCATAGCTCCAGAATAATCCCTAACATGTGCTGTGTTGCACAAGGATTCTGCAGTTTAAAACTTTAAAACTTGTTTTACATGGGCAGGTTAAAAGAAAGTCCTTCAGCAGTTTTGCAAAATGTTCGATTAGGTGTGAAAATGGATAGATCACAGAAGACCTGACTGTGGTTTATTGGTATTGGTTTATTATTGTCACTCGTACCGAGGTACCGTGAAAAACTTGTCTTGCATACTAATCGTACAAGTCAATTCATTACACAGTGCAGTTACGTTGGGTTATTACAGAGTGCATTGAGGTAGTACAGAGTGCATTGATGTAGTACAGGTAAAAACAATAACAGTACAGATTAGAGGGTCACAGCTACAGAGAAAGTGCAGTGCAATAAGGTGCAAGGGCACAACAAGATAGATCATGAGGTCATAGTCCATCTCGTCGTATAAGGGAACCGTTCAATAGTCTTATCACAGTGGCGTAGAAGCTGTCCTTCAGTCTGGTGATATGTGCCCTCAGGCTCCTTTATCTTCAACCTGATGGAAGAGGAGAGAAGAGAGAATGACCCGGGTGGGTGGGGTCTTTGATTATGCTGGCTGCTTCACCAAGACAGCAATAGGTAAAGACAAGAGTCCAAGGAGGGGAGGCTGGTGTCCGTGATGCGCTGGGCTGTGTCCACAACTCTCTGCAGTTTCTTGTGGTCCTGGGCAGAGCAGTTGCCGTACCAAGCAGTGATGCATCCAGATAGGATGCTTTCTATGGTGCATCGGTAAAAGTTGGTGAGTGTCAAAGGGGACAAACCGAATTTCTTTAGCCTCCTGAGGAAGTAGAGACACCGGTGAGCTTTCTTGGTTATGGCATCTACATGATTTGACCAGAACAAGCTGTTGGTGAGGTTCACTCCCAGGAACTTGAAGCTCTCAACCTTCTCGACCCCAGCACCGTTGATGTAGACAGGTGCATGTACACTGCCCCCTTTTCTGAAGTCAAGGACCAGCTCTTTTGTTTTGTTGTCATGACACCATTCCACTAAGCTCTCTATCTCCTTCCTGTACTCCGACTCATCACTGTTTGAGATACAGGTGTGTTGCGTTCTCCAACTAGTTCAATCCTAAACAGAAAGCAGAATATCATAGATACTAGTTTTTCAACCTGGGAGTCTGGTCTCTTGAGGCTGGGAAGCAAGGACTGGGCAGCATACATTTTTATTTAATATTTATAATCAGAATGGGGAATGAGTGAGAAAAGACATATTATCTCTGAATTATGTCATTACAAAAAAGTATTGAGAAACTCTGTCTTGGGTTGAAGGTCAGTCAAGTGTTTAAATGAGGAGAGAGTGCCATAAACAAACTCAAGTCTGTCATGTCCAGTGTCCAAAGACTTCACCAGGAGCCACTAGATGGTTATCAAGATCTGGTATTCCCTTCACTAATCCAAGGTTACTGAAGCCAATTATAATGCTGTATAAAGTATAGATCAAACCTGCTTCCTACCTTACCTAAATGCCTCTGTAATTCATTGCAAGGTTGTACAGGCTTTGTGTAATTTGTTCTCTTTCAAAAATATCTCAGTGGTGAAACTGAATTTAAGCAGTTGCATAAAATGGATTACAATAAATTGGCAGCTTGTTTGACAATCAAATTTATTTTCCATTGAAGTTAATGATTTACACTGCAGTCCAAGACTAATTTTCCCTTGTTCCCCCCGCCACACACACACAAACACACACAAATGCACACAAACACACTCACAATGATCACTCACAATGATGCATGAAGAAGAAGAATTTGTTTTAATAGCATTTCTAGTTAATCATAAATTTTGCCTCGACTGAACACTGATAAGATGCCATGGCCATTGCAGGCTATATTGTATGAGTGGGAGATGTTTCTTTCTCATAGCCAGTGTACAGTCTGTGAAATTATGAGACAATTTCCCTGTTTATCTTCTGGCTACAGCAGCCTTTTGCAACCCCCATGTCTCACCTACTGAGTACATTCTTTGGGACAATTGTGACTGAAGTTTGTGAAGCTAAATTAGACAATGGGCTCCTTTGAAGGATCTCCAGAGTCTCGTTGTAGACTTCTATTGTTGGGGGTAGTGGTGTACAGCAGATGCAAGTTGGATCTTTATTTTATGCATGGACAGTGTAAGGCCAATTCTCTCCAATGCTTCTGTGAACAAATCAATGATGTCTTAGAGACACAAGAGACTGCAGATGCTGGAAAGTGGAGTAACAACAACTGCTGGAGGAACTCAGCGGGTTGAGCAGCATCTGTGGGTTGAAAGGAATTGTCGACATTTCAGTTCAAAACCCTGCATCAGGACTGAGAGTGGAGAGGGGAGAAAGCCAGTATAAAGAGGAGAGGGCGAGTGGTGAGACAGGAGCCAGAGGTGATTGGCAGATCGAGGAGAGGTGAAGGGCAGATCGAGTCAGGGAGGGGAAGCGGAGGGGGAGGGGTGGAGTTGGGAGACAGAAGCAGGTGGGTGAGAGATGGAGGCAGACAAGAGAAGAGGCAGGTGGAGCCAGGTAGGGGGAGTTGAGTGAAGGCGATCACCCTCCCAGCGGGCTCCACTTTCTCCCTCCCCTCCCAATGATGTCTTGCAGCTCAGCCTTTGAACACACATACATACAAGCATCAACTGAGGTTAGTATGACCTTAGTTCTGAATTGGAGGCAAAATACATTGAGGCGCTTGCCAATTATCCTGTAGATAAGCTGGAACCATTTTAGAAGGGAGGTGCAGCTCTGAAGTGAGTGAGATTGAGATGATGCAGTCGTACTTGCCTTCAGTCTGCCCTAAATTGGTCCGTTTTGGGCCTGTTGGTTAAAGTCATAGATTGCATGTGGTCATGTAGCCGATATAGGATGGAAACAAATTTCTGCAGGGCAGCCAAATTTGAGAACTGGCTCTCAATTGATGCAATATGAGACTTTTGTGAGGTCAAAAACAGCTCGCTATAATGCTTGATGCTGCTCCCTACATTACCTTAGGAGTTATAACATTGGTGAACATAATGTCCATTGCACCTTTAAGTGGATGGAATCCATGCTGCAATTCTGGGAAGCTGTTCTTCAGCCACTGGGAGGAAGTAGTTGGGGTGGACCTTAGCAATGACTTTCCCTGTGGTAGACAACAGGGAATTTCTCTAGTTACAGCAGTCTGATTGTTCCTCCTTTTTTGAAGATGGTACCAATTACAATGTCACTGGCGTCCCCTGGCATGTCTTCCTCCCAGATGTGGGAGGTAAGCCTGAGTTTGTGTCTGAAGTTACTCTCCATCATGTTTTTGGGACTTCATCAAGAATGCCATCTGCTCCCAAAGCCATGTTTTTCAGTTGTCTGCTTTCCATATCTTGTGAGCCATCTCTCAGCAAGACAGGTGTCAACAATGAAATTCACCATCTCTATTGCAGCCTTTGGCTTTCTGAGGAAATGTGTGTTTGAAGATCAAGACCTCAAATCTGGCACATGGTTCACATTCCACCAGGCAGAAGTGATCCTTGCCTCCCGGATGCTTCCAATACAGGACAATCTTCAACAGAGTCAAAGCACTAGAAAAGTTCCACCAATGCTACCTCTGCAAAATGCTCCAAATCCACTTCCAGAAAAGGGAAGCAATAATGTTCTCTCTGGGCCAACTTCACTGGCATTGAGGGTCCAGATACACTCAGCTGGCTCTGACAAGTCACATTGTTTCCATGCCCAACACCAAACCCCTGAAACAGATACTCTGCTCAAGACTTCTCAAAATGGAAGAGGAATATCCAGGATTACACAGAGATCCTCAAGTCTCTTCATTTGAAACACACCTGAATGAGGCCAATGTGGGATCCACAGACTCGAGCATCCTCAATCCCAAGGGATTGTCTGAAAGAAATATTCAATATTTTGTATTTATATCTTTTGGTAATTCTATACTTTAAATAGTTCGTAGTTATGTATATGTATCTTAGCACCAGTCAGGAATTTTTTCTACCCACTTTTCAGCAGGACTTTTCTTCTCTTTAGCATTTTAGTTCTGGTGTAAAACTCCTATCACTGTAGTGCAGCACACAATATTTGTCTGCAATTGAGATTTTCAACTTCACTGATCTAAAAAAAGGGCATTTACTCACAAAAGAACCAGCTTTATTAACCCCAGAAACAGTAAAATTGTACTGCCTAATGGGCAATTGGGTGTCAGGGTGGTAGTCACTATTAGTTTCCTAGCCTGAGGACCATGCTAGTCTGCCACTGCTGGTCTCTGCCACATCTCACATTTTACTGTTCACTCAATATCAGGGAGAAAAGCTCCATATTCAAGGAAAGAAGACCATCTATTTTTCCTTCAGGCCACAAGAGCAGGATAACAGCACAGGTATTTGCCCTTTGCATGCTTCACCAAAATGCAGGCATTCATAGACTGCATTCATGCTGCAAGTGACCTCTCTTGAACCTCTTGTCGGGAACACTGGACTGCAGCCCATGGCCCTTGCACAAAGAACATGCTTCTTGCAGATGCTATTCTTCACCGGCTTTTTCAGATCTTGTTCCACCACCCCAATCCTCCTATCAGTGCAATATCCATTTGTTTAGAAGCAGTCCTCCCCACTACTAGAAGAGTGTTGCTGGTATTTTGGCTAACCCTTTTAACAGCTGCCTGCAAAGATCACACCTCCATCATCTTGCAGCACATCAGTAGGAAAGGGCATGTCGCAATTTCCATCAACGTTAGTGTGGCATTACACAGAGGAACCAAACAATGCTGTCTGTAAACCTTGTAGTTGAAGCTCTCACTTTCATGCATCTTTCAAGAACACTGTAGGGTGGCACACTATGAGTATAAATATAAAAAAGAAAGCAAGGAGTAATTTCCCGGCACTTAAGGCTAATTTGGCTTTCAGCACATTTGGTGGGGCTGAACGTTCCATCACTGCCATATCCCCGCACATTTGCAGCTAACGCATCCAGGTGCACAGAGCTGGTTCAGATGAGAAGACAGTTGTGGATCCCAAGACCACCAAAGTTGGGACCTCTGCTATTGCTGGTTGTGCAGAGTTTGAGCCATTTATGTGTAATGATTTCATTTATGTTACACTACTGGGCCTGTGGAATCAACAATGTTTCAAAGTAACAAAATAGCCTTTCATTTACTGTAAAACCATAAGATGTTAAGAAATGATATGGCATCCTGAATGTGCACTAAGATTTTTTGTAAATAATGAAATTTGCCCAACAGAAAGAAAGAAAGGAAACTCGTATCTAAATAGAGCCTTAAAACCTCAGGGGCTTCAATGTGCTTGACAACCAGTGAAGTAATTTTGAGGTGGAGTCATTGCGTTATTGCAATGAATTCATAAAAACTAAGGTCCTGAAATTCCTGGTGAGATGTTTCACTGCTGGAAGGCTGCAAAGACCACCCTTTGTCCATGTAAATGGAGGCTCTGACCCCATCTGTATTATAGAGATAGTGTCAGTGACATACATAGGACAGTGCTTTTTACCAGAAAGGGCACAACATTGGCTGAACCGTGAACCTTCAGTCACCCCACCCAAATATACACACACACACACACACACACACACACACACACACACACACACACACACACACACACACACACACACACACACACACACACACACGGCTCTAACAAAGCAGAAGAAGCTGGGAAAGAATCCAACAGAAATTTCGATTTTGAACTCATGCACAACAAAATCTGATTGTATATTACCTATTGGGTGCCAATTTGTGGCATTTTTGTCTTTAATGCATAACATGACTTGTATGCAATAGTTTTGAATGCTAGAAGTACACACAGGAGGTAGATCATGTTCAATATGTGGCCATTGCTGTTTTGATACTACCACTACCAAACTGAGTCTGCTAACAAATGTGTTAAACTCACATGGATAATTCCAATGTTTAGCAGCAGGAAGGACCAAACAATTTTGTTATTTGAAGGGATTAATAATTACTTGTATGTTAGTTATTCATCTATTTGTTTATTTTGAGTGGAGTAAAGTACTAGTTGGTGTTTCAGTTTCTCACAGGAAGTGCTGTGACAGAAGACAGGATGGTTTTTATTTCAATGCTTCAGCAAAACTCACTCCCAGATGTGAATAATTTATTTACCATTCCCTTTGGAGTACAGCATAAAAGGGAGAATGATAATGGGATATGCAGGGCAGAGCAACCTGCGAGATAATGGGGGAGGAGGAGAAAGGGAGAAGGGTGCTCAGCAGCTTGGCCTATCCACCAAAGGTGGTCATAGAGAGTCATAGCACAGAACAGTACAGAAATGGGCCCTTTGGCTCACCATGTTCAAGGTGATCTTATTGCCCATCTACATTAATCCTATCTGCCACCCCACACCCCCAGGTCCATATCCATCTATGCCTTGCTTATTTAAGTGCCTGTCTAAATGTGTCTTAAATGTAGTGATTGTATCTGATTCCACCTCGTCCTCCGGCAGTGAGTTCCAGGTATTACCACAAGTTACAAAGTTTCTCCTCAAATCTCTGCTAAAACTCCTTGCTTTCACCTTAAACTAATGCCATCTTGTTGTTGATGCCCCAACCGTGGGAAAAAGATTCAGACCATCTACCTCTTATGCCACTTATAATTTTATATACCTCTGTTAGGTCACCCCTCAACTTCCATTGCTTGAGGAAAAACAAACCCAACCTATCCATTCTCTCCCCATAACTAAAGTCCTCCAATCCAGGCAACATCCAAGAGAATCGCCTCTGCACTCTCTCCAATGCAATCATGTCCTTCCTGTAGTGTGGTGACCAGAAATGCACACAATACTCTACATGCAGTTGATGGAATGTCTGTACACAAACCTTGATCAGAAGTGTGAGGTCATTAAACTTTTAATGGGCTGCATCCAGATTTTAGAATTGTAGCCCTTGCATTTACCTCCACATCTGTTTCCTCCTACAGTTTTAGAAGGTCGCCTGCCCACCCCTCTCCCAGACAGGATCTCTCTCCTCCTCATTACAACCCGTCAACCAAGTCCTCCTGTGCTGTTCTGGAAATCAGGAGGCTTGTTTCAATTTCAAAAATAAACTTTATTCATAATAAAAATAAGAAAAATATATATATTTACAAAGGAAGTACATAGAGCAAAATACAAAAGCTTAACTTTTATGGTTGTTACGTTCAGTAGTGTAAAACTTAAGGAGAGAAAGAAAGACATACAAACATAACATCATTGCCACTTATGTGGCTGCCCGAGGTGGTACACCTTTCATTGTTCAAGGTTCCCCACCCTACTCAGCCCCTCCATGTGCTGTAGCAGAAGGAGCCTAGGCTTTGGTCCTTCCCCATAGAGCCTTAGCATTGGCTGCACCGAGCTTCAGTGCATTCCTCAGCAGATACTCCTGCAGCCTGGACTGTGCCAGTCTGTAGTATTCCCTTATGGACATCTCACTGTGCTGGAAGACCAACAAGTTTCGGGCAGACCTAAGGGCATCCTTCACCGAGTTAATGACTTTCCAGCAGCACTTGGTGTCTGTCTCGATGTGTGACCCCAGGACACAGACCCTTGCGTCCTTCTCCACACCCTCTTAGCAAATCCACAATCTGCAAAGAGGTGGTTGACAGTTTCTTCCCCACCACAGCCATCCTGAGGGCGACGTACATTGGGGGTGATATGTCATCTGTAGAGGAAAGCTCTGACTGGGAGGGCACATCTCACTGCCAGCCAATCGAGGTCTTGGTGCTTGTTAGTCAGATCTGGCGATGAGGCATTCTGCCATTTGGTTTGGACTGTTTGCTCCAGGAATAAACCACAGAATCCATAGTGTCCTTGTCGCACAGTGTCTGAAGTACATTCCACACTGACCATTGTCTGATGGACTTGTGGTCAAAGGTGTTTGCTTGAAAGAACTCTTCCACAAGGAGAGGTAGTGTGGTAACATCCAGCTGAAGGGGCATTGCACAGTAGAGGGGCCAGGCCTATCTTCCACAACACCAGGGACAGGTAGAACCTCAGCACGTCATGACACTTGATGCCCAAGTACTTGGGGTCCACACACCGACTGATACAGCCACACACGAAGGTGGTTAGCAGGATGAGGGCAACATTAGGTACACTTTTGCCCCTATTCTCAGGAGAGTTGTGCAGTGTGACCTGTAGGACTCGCTCTCTCTCAGACCCCTAGATAAACTGGAATATGTCTCGGGTGATTGCCAAGCCAGAGGAGCAAGGAACAGGCTACACCTGCGCCAAGTACAGCAGCCCTGAGAGCATATTGCACCTGATGACCAAGTTCTTCCCAGTTATTGACAGAGAATGCAATTTCAACAAACCCAATTTTTGATTTACCTTCCCAATCTGCTCCAGCCAATTCTTATTACATGCCTCAGCTCCTTTGAACCAGATCCCCAGCACCTTCAGGTAGTCAGACCTGATGGTGAAGGGGACGTTGGATCAGTCGGGCCAGTTACCAATGAGCATGGCCTCACTCTTTCTGCCGTTGACTCTGGCCCCTGATGCCAACTCGAACTGGTCGCAGATGCTGATCAATCTGCAAACTGGCCATGGATCCAAGCAGAAGACGGCGACGTTGTCCATGTACAGGGAGGTTTAGACTTGTGTGCCTCCAGTGCCTGGCAATGTCACCCCTCTCATGCTCTGATCCTTCCTGATGGATTCAGCAAAGGGTTCTACGCGGCACACAAACAAGTCAGGGGAGAGTGGACAACCCTGCCTGACTCCAGACTTGATGGGGAAACTATCTGTCTCCCATCCATTGGTTTGAATGAACTACAGATATCAGTGTAGAGCAGTTGGATCCAATTTCTGATTCCCTTCCCAAAACCCGTTTTGGAGAGCACGTCCCACATGTACATGTGGGATATCCTGTCAAAGGCCTTCTCCTGGTCCAAGCTGACCAGGCAGGCATCCACTCCACTGTCCTGCGTGTAGGCGACAGCACAAAGCCGTTAGAGATTTTCCTGCCAGGCACAGCACAGGTTTGGTCTGGGTGGATCACATGTCCCAGAACAGACTTAAAACCCATGGCCTTAGACAGGTCCTGATCGTCCATATTCAACAGTGAGATGGGTCTCCAGTTCCTAATGTCCTCCTTCTCCCCCTTCTGCTTGTTAATGAGGGTAATAATGCCCTTCCTCATGGAGTCTGCCATTCTGCCAGCCAGAAGCATAGCGTTATATACTTCCAGCAGGTCCGGGCCCATCCAGTCCCACAGTGCCGAGTACAACTCTGCTGGCAAGCTGTCATTTCCAGGAGTTTTATTCCTGCCAAGAGAAAAGTTGGAGCCAGTCAGGTCCTCTAGGGACAGTGGTTGATCCAGACCGACCCACTTGCTGTCATCTAGCACCTCTGAGATAGAGGACAGGAAGTTTTGGGAGGCTGTGCTGTCCATGGTCTTACTGTCATACAGATTGGCATAAAAGGATCTGCAAGTCCTCAGTATGTCTGTCTGTGAGGATGTTACTGAGCCATCCTCTTCCTTAAGACCATGAATCACAGAGCTCCCACTGTGAACCTTTCAGAAGAAGAAGCATGAGCACGTCTAATCCTGCTCCACAAAGTGGACCCTGGATCAGAAGGTGATCTTTGAGGATTCGGAGGCAAAGAACGCAACTTGCAACTCTTCACCTCTCGGAGTTCCTTTCTCACATCCACCCCCTTTGACTGCAGAAGGAGAAGTTGCTGCAAGTGTATCTGGAGTTGGTGCAGTTCCCTCTGACTCTGTCTAGCTTTCTGAATACCTTTGAGGAAGAAGAACCTCTTGATGTTCTCCCAGTGAATCGGGGAGTCAAAGAGGGGCTTCACGGTTCTCCAATCTGTGTAATCCCACTTTAGTTCCTAGATGTTCTCTGGGGTTAGCAGCTTGTCATTCAACTTCCACGTCCCCCTGCCTGCCTTCAGGTCCTCCTGTAGGTGACAGGCGGTTTGAAGGAGGCAGTGGTCAGAGAAGAACACCAGTGTGACGTCGGTGGATCTGACTGTGACTGTCTTTGATGTGAAGAGGATATCTATCCGGGACCGTACTGAGCTGTCCGTTCAAGCCTGCTCTTTCTCCCATTTTGTTTCATCTTTTGCAGGAAGCTGCAGTGACCTCTGGAGTGACTCCTACTATCTGCTGTACATCCCCTTGAAGAGATGCAGGTTGTCATTAAGCAGTGCAAGCCAATGTGAATTAGTACTAGCCACTCACAAATGTTCTGGCTGATCACTAAAATCATAAAAATGAGCAGGCAGCACAAATTTTATGCATGCCTCCACCAGGTCAAGGGGTAGTTGGGAGGGGTGGGGTGGGGGCACATGGGTTAACCTTGCATTTCATATTCACATTTTCTAATATTATCCAGTGTAGTTCCTTTAGATTTTTGAAAAATGTTTACCAGCAGCAGCAATAGGTGTGGAATTCTCACTGGCATTTCTCCACAACTAACATCAACACTTATCACAAATAGCTACTATATACCCTTTCTATGGAGGGTTGTGAAAAATTCACCTAAAGTCTCCCTTCCTTGCACTGAAAAATAACTAACATAAAAATATAGATAATGTTATTCTAAAAAATATAGGCAAAGGAAGAACTAGTGTGTGCTCCACTTTCTGACTTTGATATAGGACTTTGGTTTGATCAGAATTTCAATGTACAGATGTGTAGTATAAATGCTAATTAAACATGTTTCTTTCTCTCCTGATAAAGCCAATAGTCAGTCAATTTACAATTACCTTTGATCTTTTTTGTTAATTGTCTCTGCTAAGGTAATTTTTTATTGATTATTTTGGCCAATCAGCTATAATGATCTTTTTCAGATAAACAAATGTCATTTCCTGTCATAAACCTGTTTGTCTTGTGTATTACAAGCTCTTACATTTCATTGACTGTCAACAAAGTTTTGTTGATGCACTCCCACAGATGAAACTACCCTGTTGCAAACTTGGTTGACGGTCAAATGATTGTAACCGACAAGTCCTTCATCAGTTTCAAAACAATTAATCTAAGCTCAAAATGTTGTTTCACATCCAGAGATATTTAATGTCCAGTTCTCATCAGGATTGCACCACACTTCTTAATTAGTTTCCAGACTATAGGGAGCACTGAATAAGGTTTCAAATTTCTCATCTCGCTTCAAAGGGACATATTGAATGACACTTATTCATCACTCTCACCCACGAGTTGCTTGAGTGCTGTTGTGATAGTTGTCAGTTTTCACTTCTTTCTTACTGTTTACTGATTCGTGTGATTTTCAAATCTTAGGGAGGGTCTAGAGTGCTAGAAAATACCTCAATCCTGTCTGGAATGGAGCAAGATTCTAGTAGAGGAGTATATTAAAGTGCCACCAAACTATCACAATCATCATTTTCATTCACTTACCCAGCCTACTTCCTGCATGTCCACAAGTTACTGCAACTTCAAACCAGCACCTGGAAGGTCATGATAGATCTGGTGTGTTGGTTGTAGTTATACAAAGCTCAGGAAACGAGGGCTGAGTATAGTCCACCATTCACATATCTGCATACATTCTGTTTTCTATGACAGGGTGTATGACTGAGGATCTGTTGATTTTCTCTTTAATTGACCAGCCATCTCTTCTTTAGCCACGAAACACTTTGGGACATCTTGAGTTATGAAAAGTGTTGTATAATACAAACCTTAACTTCATTTTTATCTTCAGTGCAGCACTGGCCCATGCAGCAGGCTGGGATCAAGAGATAGGTGAATGGCACATTGTGAGTGGGTATGGGATTGGAGCAAGGGGAAGGGACCGGGATTTCAAGTTTGTAAAGGGAGCAACCAGCTCTGTTCTTGGGTATTAGGAAGCAAAGTGTGATTGGGAATGGAGGGGTGGATGGGACAGAAAGATTGTTTGAAAATCAGGTTGAGAAGTTGGTGGGGATTAGTTCAGTTCCATGAGGTAGGGGAATGTAGGTAAGAATAGCAGGACTCTGAAATCAATCCTGTTGGAGTAAGACCATGTCATTCCAGGGTGATGATGATCAAACACTTAGGTGTAATGCTTTTCCAGTTGTGAAATGTGTGTTGGTACACAAACTTCTTGAATGAGCCAAATTTCTATTCTACTCTCTTTCACTAACAAATGAGAAATGCTTTAGTTCATGTTTCAGAACATTTCTTTCCCACAGAAATGCAAAACCCAGGTTAAGTATAGAATTTCAGCAACTGAGCCAGCAGCATATTTAGCAGTCACTGATAGAGAAACACAGCGAGGAATGTGAATAGGCACAGTTTCTGCATGAATATTTGTCAAAAATACTTGACCTAGATCACACAACCATTGCTACATCAACTTTAAAAGGATTATTATACAGTAATAATTTGTCTTGCAGAAGCTGAGGCAGAAAGAAAGAATGTGGAAGAGGAGACAGATATACATGACTCATCAAGAGAAAGTGTCTTACACCTCCAAATATGTAAATCTACGCCATTTTTAGATTTCCTGCTCACTGACCCATCTCTGCTTCCGTTGAATCTGTTCTGATGATGTAACATTCCACACCAGATGAAGATAACTAAAACTGCAGATGCTGGAAATCTGAAATAAAAACAGAAAATGCTGAAAATATTCAGTAAATTAGGCAGCATACATAGAAGGAGAAACAGACTTAACATTTCATGTCAGAGACCCTTCATCAGAATTTCCACCCCCCCCCCCCAACCGTCCAGCTCCACGTTAATCCCTTACAGCACCAGCGATCGGGTTTTGATTCCCGTCACTGTCTGTAAGGAGTTTGTACATTCTCCCATGTCTGCGTGGGTTTCCTCCGGGTGCTCCGGTTTACTCCCACATTGCAAAGACGTACGGGTGGGTTAATTGGGTTTAAAATGGGCGGCGCGGACTAGTCGGGCCGGAAGGGCCTGTTACCACGCTGTAAATAAAATTTTAAATGAAAATTTTTAATTTTTTTTAAAGGACTGACAAAGATTTCTCCGACATGTTGCTGCCTGACCTACTCAGTATTTCCAGCATTTTCTGGTTTTATTTAAGATTTTCAGCATCTGTTTTTTGTTTGCTTTCCATATCCCTGCCTTCTATAAATTTTAACTCCTCAAATCCCCTGATTTGACTACTTTTACTGACACTACTACAGTTAATGACATACCCTTTCTGAATCTGCACCAAGATGATGAACTTAGAACCTTTTTCTCATCTACACCCCTCAAAGGTTAATCTCACCACATTTCCATAAACTCTACAAGCCTCTCCTTCCTTCCCATTCCGTTGATCCTCTGACTATGCCTGACCTTATGTGCAGCCCCACAATTTTTTCAAGGATTGCTGGAATGGAGACAGAAACAGGGAAGCTTTATACCTTTCTGGCATTTGTCTGTGTAAAGAAAGAAGAAACCCTTGATAAGTGACAAGCAGAGTTAAAATGGGGTTAACATCTTAATACTTGAACTCTTAACTCAGATTCACTCTGCACAGACACTCTCTGACTTGCTTAATATTTCCAGCATTTTCTGCTTTTATTTCAGATTGTCCACCAAAATTACTCTTAGTAGGATGTGATTTTGGGAGTTTCCAAAAATTTTCATATGAGCCAATAGGCTGGGTTGGGACTGTTGGTGGAAACATGCTTCCATATGTTGGTGCAGTTCTTCAAAGGTTGTGATAATATTTAAATGGCCAAGTCTTTCGTTCACCAAGAAAGAAATCATTGGGCAGAAAGTTCTCTTGTAGAAATGATAATTTATGACTGAGGCTACTGCAGAATTTCACAGAATAGATACTACATTGAGATGCTTGCATCTTCGGGATTAGTCTTTACTTCTGAGAAGGGTACAACTAAGGAGGAAGTAGGCTATGTGTAAACCACTCCAAGAACAGGGCAGCAATATATTTTGTCAAGACCGTTTGGCAAAGTATGCATTCTACCTTTTTTTTTAGCATGCTAGTGATAAGAAAACATTATGGGCTGGAATATACTTTGCACCATTAACGGCACATGGAGTGGCTGCGGTGCATCCAGAGACTCACTGGCTGTCAAAGTGGTCTTGAATCCAGTCAGCTGCTTGTGCTGAGCCAGGTTCATAGAGGAACACTTCACTGGAACACTTCATCATACAACAGAAAACAGCAGGGCACAGGGGCAAGCGATCCTGATTTTAGAGTAACAAAAGGTCTTCCCCAGTGACATAAAGGGGAGTACTTGACTTAGTTTCTAACACCAAGCTGGGGTGTTCTCAGGGAGTTTCATAGGCCTGTTAGAAAACTGCATCTGCATGAGTCACCTGCAGACCAGAAAGGTTATTCCAAACTGTCAAAATTGGCAGGCAGACATGTGTTGTGCATTGTCAGATGCCATTGCTTGCAGAATGCTTTCCATGTGCAGCCAAACCCAGAATAAATCTCTCAAGTATCTTGATCCACACAGGTCACCAATTTACATTTGCATTTTATTTTGCTCATAAATTTAACTTAACTTCTAGGCATTGCGGTTTATCAGGGCTTTACATACATGTATTATAGTAGAGCACATCTTTACTGCCATTTTAAATGGAAACTATTCTCGATTTGATTTTGTAAAAGTGAATCCACAAAGTAAGCTTCCAGCATTATCTAGGTGCAAAACAACTGACACTTTCAGTTTCTCTCAGTCTCTATCTCTTCACTCTTTCAGCATTTCAACTCTAATTATCTGCTTCCCAGACAAGATGAACGAGACCAGACAGGAACAAAAATGTACTGAAGCTTTTGTAGTTTTACAGCATCTGGTTCTTTGAACAGATCTTCCTTGACATTCTAGTTTTTAAAAAATTGAGGGATTGAATAAATGTATAGTCTGGAAAGCACACTGAAGCTGAAGACTGGTATTGTCTTTAAACAGTTAATTTTTTTTCCCTTTTTCAAGTACATGCAAACAATTTCATTGCAAACAATAGTAGAGTGTATTGGACCCAATGTTTCCACAAGTCTGAAGAGCAAAAACTGCAGATGTTGGAAATCTGAAATAAGAACAGAAAATCGTGGAGACATTCAAATGGTTGGGCAGCATCTTTAAAAAACAAAACAGAGTTGACATTTTTGGCCAAAGACCCTTTGTCAGGGTCTTCCAACTGAAATAGTAACGGTTTCTCTTTTCACAAATGCTGCCCAACCTGCTGAATGTTTCCAGTGTTTTCTGTTTTCACAAATCCCACTTGTAACAATGCTTTAGGCTGATTCATTTTGGGAGTACTATTGAGGCTACAACATACACCATGAATGGTAGGATCCTAGGGAGTGTTGCAGGACAGAGGAACCTTGAAGATGGCAGTGCAGGTAGATAATGTGGTTAAGAAGGTATATGGCATACTGGCCTTCATTACTCAGGACATAGATTACAAGAGCCAGGAGGCTATGCTCCAATTTTATAAAATGTTGGTCAGACTTCAGCTGTACCTGTGTGCAGTTCTGATCACCACATTATAGGAAGCACATGTTAGCAGTATGACACCTGAGAGGGATTGTTTTCCTATTATCAGAAGTAGGTAAATCTAGAGGACATAGACTTACAGTAAGGTGTAAGAGATTTAGAGGTGATCTGAAGGGGACCTTTTTCACATAGAGAGTGGTGAGTACCTGGAATACACTGCCTGCAAGAATGGTGGAAACGAAGTCACTTACCACATTTAAGAGGTATCCAAATGAGCAGTTGAGTTGTCTTGGCATAGAGGCTAGGGGCCAAGTGCTGGAAAGTGGAATTACTGTAGGTGGATGTCTACTGGTCAGCATGGACATGGTGGGCCAAGTGGCCTGCTTCCATGCTGTATGACTCTATAACTGTCCCAACCATTGTCTTTCAGCACCCTTGATCAAGCATTGATCATCTAAAGGAAGCATCAGCGTAGTTGCACCTGTCTCAGGAGACCTAATCAGTCAGTTCAACAACATGCACCAGGTGAGCCACAGAGTACAACTGATCAGAAGCATGACAGAAAAGGAAGACAAATGTTGATTCTCATCAACTGCAGAGCTTTGAGATTCAGGTGTCACCTTCCTATAAACAAAAGAAGGATGCCAGTTATTAAGGGAAAGCCTACAACCCTTCTCCTGCCAACCAGCCAGGGAGTAATTTCCACAGATTAACTATTACCAACATGCTCGGGAATTAAACACTCAAGTGGCACCATCATGTAAGCCTGACACTTGCTCCATCCCCCGCATGTCACACACGTGCCCAAATTAAACTCAGAAGCCAAACTTACAGTTTCTATTACTTGTGCCAATATCATCGGGTGCTTTGTCCACTATTAACACACTTCTGTAATTTTCAATATGTATTGAGGGTATATTTCTTCATTATTGAGGATGAGTTGCTTCCACTCCAGGTCTGTGAGTACTGAAGTGTCTGGTGAGGCTAATGTGGGAGCTGCAGATTCTTCCACTTTGGGGGGTAGTGCAGTCCTTACTGTCATTTACACTGGCCTTCGGTGTGCTCTTGATACAGGAACTCAAAGTTCTCAATGCCATCTCAAATATGCCTTCACCATTTAGAGAATTCATAGGCCAGAGATTCCCATGAGTCATTGGGGATGTTACATATTTTTCAAGGAGTCTTTAAGAATATCCTTGAATCTTTTTCTCAGTCCACCTGGTAATCTCTTGTGACAGAGTTTGGAATAGAGAGTCTGTTTCAGGAGTCTGGTATTGGACACGCGAACAAAATGTCTTCACCACCTTAGCCAACTGAATTTGATTACGGTCTCAACACTGGGAGAGGACACTGACATTGCTTTACTTATCCAGCCAGTATATTTAGTGGATTTTGTGGAAACGGCGTGGGTATTCAGAGTTAATCAGCCTACAATTCCCTTTTGACATTACTTGCATGAAATCTTATTAGAAACAGCATATGCCTCAAACACTGAAATAGGTCTTAACCAGAGGACTGAAGCCTGCTTTGGCATTAGATAAAGAATCTGACTTTATCTGGGCTCTTGTCAGGAAATCCAACTCATTAATCTTCATTAACTTTTCATGCTTACTGGTCTTCCCAAGCACATCCCCGACACCATAAATTGTCTTCCCAGCTCACTGATCATTTCCCACCTGGGTATCCTCCCCCCAATCCCCCTGGTCTTACCCTTTTTCCAATCTTTCCCTTTCCCCAGTCTGCATGCCAACACACTTCCTCTGCAATTCTCAAAAAGCTGGAGGAACTCAGTGGGTCAGGCAGC
This sequence comes from Pristis pectinata, assembly GCF_009764475.1. Taxonomy (NCBI): domain Eukaryota; kingdom Metazoa; phylum Chordata; class Chondrichthyes; order Rhinopristiformes; family Pristidae; genus Pristis; species Pristis pectinata. Next base: position 63,389,534 of record NC_067413.1, read on the forward strand.
ATTTATGGAGGTGAAATGGACAGTTGACGTTTTGGATCGAGACCCTTCATGAGGACTGGAAAGAAAGAAGGGGATGCGCAGTATAAAAAGATGGGGGGAAGGGGCAGAGCAAGAGCTGGTGAGTGACAGGCAGATCCAGGTGAGGGGGGGAGTGGGAATGATGTAAGAAGCTAGGAGGTGATAGGTGGAAGTGACAAAGGGCTGAAGAAAATGGAATTGGATAGGAGAGGATAGTGGACCATGGAATGAAGGGAAGGAGGTGGGGAGGGGAACCGGTGGGAGGAATATATGGGTGATGGGCAGAGCGAGAGGGTGGGGGGGAGGGGGAAGGGATATGGTGCTCGGGTTCGGTGGGATAAGAGATAAAAGGGAGACAGAGGGTAGTGGTTACCGGAAGTTAGAGAAATCTATGTTCATACCATCAGGCTGGAGACTACCAGAGCGCAATATGAGGTGCTGTTCATCTGATCTGCATTTGGCCTCAACTTGGCAGTAGAGGATGCCATGGACAGATATGTCAGTGTGGGAATGCGAAGTGGAATTAAAATAGATGGTCACCAGGACATCCCGGCTGGTACAGCAGATGGACCGAAAGTGCTCGCTGAAGCCATCCCCGAATCTGTGTAGAGGAGGCCGTGCTGGGAGCACCGGATGCAATAAACAATAAATGACAGTGATGGATTCACATGTAAAGGATTGCCTCATCTGGAAGGACTGTTCAGGGCCCTGAATGGTGGTGAGGGAGGAGATCAGAATCAGGTTTTTTTCAGTGATGTATGTTGTGAAATTTGTTGTTTTGCAGCAGCAGTACAGTGCCAGACATAAAAATTACTATGAGTTAAAAAAATAAATAAATAGTGCAAAAGAGAAATAATGAGGTAGTGTTCATGGGTTCATGGACCGTTCACAAATCTGATGGCGGAGGGGAAGAAGCTGTTCTTGAAACATACATTGTGGGTCTTCAGGCTCCTGTACCTCCTCCCCAATGGTAGTAACGTGAAGAGGGCTTGTTCCGGGTGGTGAGGGTCCTTAGTGATGGATGCTGCCTTCTTGTGGCACCACCTCTTGAAGATGTCCTCGATGGTAGGGAGGGTTGTGCCCATGATGGAGCTGGCTGAGTCTACAACCCTCTGCAGCCTCTTTCTATCCTGCACATTGGAGCCTCCATACCAGCAGTGATGCAACCAGTCAGAATGCTCCTTGGTCTTGTTGATGCTGAATGCAAGGAGTTGTTGCAACACCACTCAACCAACCGATCTAACGCACTTCTGTACGCCTCCTCATCGCCATCTGAGATTCTGCAAACAACAGTGGTGTCATTGGCGAATTTATAGATAGCGTTTGAGCTGTGCCTATCCACACAGTCATGAGTGTAGAGAGAGTAGAGCAGTGGGCTAAGCATGAATCCTTGAGGTGCGCCTGTGTTGATGGTAAGCGAGGAGGAGATGTTACTACTGATCTGCACTGACTGTGGTCTCCCAATAAGGAAGTTGAGGATCCAGTTGCAGAGGGAGGTACAGAAGCCCAGGTTTTGAAGCTTGTTGATTAGTACTGAGGGGATGATGGTGTTGAACGCTGAGCTGTAATTGATAAACAGCAGAATGATGTATGGTTTGCTGTAACATGTTTTGATATAACATGGGGCAAGTATAACACATAGTGCGGTTGCAGGGATAAGTGCCTGGAGGGGGGTCGGTGGGGAGGGATGAGCGGATAAGGGAGTCATGGAGAGAGCGATCCCAGCAGAAAGCGAAGAGGGGAGGGGAAGATGTGCATGGTGGTGGGATCCCATTGGAGATGGCAGAAGTTGCAGAGAATGATATGTTAGATTAACAGGCTCATGGAGTGGTAGGTGAAGACTAGGCGAACACAATCATGTTATGTTTGGGGAGATGGGCGAGAGCAGATGTACGGGAAATTGAAGAGATACGGGTGAGGGCTGCATCGATAGCAGTGGGGGAGAAACCCCATTTTCTGAAAAAGGAGGACATCTAGGATGTCCTGGAATGGAAAGCCTCATCATGAGAACAGATGCGGTGGAGACGCAGGAACTGAAAGAAGGGAATAGCATCCTTGCAAGTGACAGGGTGGGAAGAGGTATGGTCGATGTAACTGTTCTTCTGTCTCTGCCGCACCTGTTCTCATGATGAGGCTTTCCACTCCAGAATATCTGAGATGTCCTTTTTCAGAAAACGGGGTTCCCCCCTCTGCTATTGATGCAGCCCTCACCCTCATCTCTTCTATTTCCAGCACGTCTGCCCTCTGCATCCGGTGCTCCAGTGCAGCCTCTTCTATATCGATGAGACCCAACACAGATTGGGGGATTGCTTCCTCGAGTCCGCCATGCCAGCTGGGGTCTCCCGGTGGTCAGCCATTTTAATTCCACTTCGCATTCCCACACTGACATGTCTGTCCACGGCCTCCTCTACCGCCAAGTTGAGACTAGATGCAGATTAGAGGAACAGCACCTCATTTTCCTCCTTGGCAGTCTCCAGCCTGATGGCATGAACATCAATTTCTCCAACTTCTGGTAACCACTCCCCTCTGTCACCCCTTTTTCCCTTATCCCACTGGTCCCCATCACCCCCTGTCTTTCCCCATCCCCACCTTCTTGATCTGCCTATCATCCACATTCCTCCCACCGGTTCGCCTCCTCTCCTCCTTCCCTTTATTCTGTCTTCTCCTATCTGATTCCATCTTCTTAAACCATTTGTCACTTTTACCTATCACCTCCCTACTTCTTATATCATGCCCACTCTCCCCCTCCTGCCTATCACCCCTCCTCACCTGGATCCACCAATCACCTGCCAGCTCTTGCTCCACTCCTTCCCACCCCCCCCCCCAACCTTTTTATACTGGCTGTCTCCCCTCTTTCTTTCCAGCCCTGATGAAGGGTCTCAACCCGAAACGTCGACTGTCTTTTTCCCTCCATAGGTGCTGCCTGACCCACTGAGTTCCTCCAACTTTTTGTGTGTTGCTCTAATTTCCAGCATCTGCAGTCTCTTGTGTCTCCATTTGCAATTCTACAGTTTTTAGAATGGTGGGAGATTGCAGAGCCTTCATACACAAGTGTACACATTTACAAGCTGTTCTTCTGTATGCAACACATTGGGCCTTATGTGCAGCAGAATGTTAGTGTCTGAAAACAGCACAAAAAACAGATATCATCCCCTCCCCCCACCCACCCCAAACCAACCCTCCAAACAGCCTGTTGTAACATGTGATTTTAAGCACAGAAGAATTGTTAGGCCTTAATCTGCAAGCAAGCTGCCCATTGCATCAGCCGTGGTTCCATAAGGGAAAAAGAAAACTGCTAAAAATCTTATGCGGTGTTAGTTGATATCACATAAAATAACAGATAAATGAAAAGGGTTGTACATCTATAAAGTGAATGAGGAACAGCGTGATGTTGATAACTTTCATAGTTTATATTGCTGTCATCAATAACATTGACTTACTGCATAATTACAAAAGTTTTGTTCAATGCCACACGATGATACTATGTATGGCACTCACCACAGTTTGTTTAAAGTTCCTTTGTCCTGCACATTGCATATACATTCACATTTTAAATTAAAATAGGTCAGTGTACTCCACAATACATAATGACTTATAGAGATGTTTTGCTGCTTTCTTCTACAAGTCAAAACAAAAGGCAGTCAGGCGTTTTGTTAAGCTTTTACCTTGGCTTTAGTTTGGCAATTTTTAATTGCAGTGCAGCTGATTTTTCTTGCCTAGTGGCTGAGTAATTGATATGTTTCAAAAGCAGCTGTATAACTTATCCTCCGGCGTTAGCGGCTCCCTTGATGTTTGTTCTACAAACAACCCTCTGCAGATTAGAGAAGTGAGCTGATAAAATGGAAGGAGGGAAAGTCTAGGACAGGGTTGCTGAACAACGGCATAATGGTTAACCTGCTTAGTATCTGTTATAAACTACTGTTCATTGCAGGAGTGGGAATTTTTTCACCACCTGCGTTTCTGAAAACATGTGGGTAGCAGATCCATTGAAGAGTTTCAAAACAAATCCTGACTTTCTGCCCCCCAAGTTATTTCCTGCTCTGTGACTCATGATGGGAGTGGTAGTCCTAATGCATTCTTGTGTAATTTGTCAGCTTTGGTATATGCTATCAAGGCTGTCTGGAAGTTTAGGGTCATTGGTGTTTCTAAGTTGTATTGTGCATCTGGCAGAAACCAAACTGAAACTGATGAAAAGCATTACTGTTTCGTCGTCTTAACTGCTGGAGCATACCATTGAAATGTTTGATACAAATTCTACACTTCTTTCTGTGCTCTGAGAAGCCACGAGTCAAATTCTTGAAAGACTTGTCCTGTGGCTGCACCCTATTCCATCGTTGCATTGTTTAATAAGACTGACGCTGCAAAATTCCCTTAATGCTTTTCTAACAGATGTTTTAATAAGATATAAATAAAATTTGGAGGTCAAAATAAATAAACTTTACATATGCCTGTGAGTGAATCATACTACTCCATCAGAGGTCAGAGTAAATTTTGTTTGCATGTCAAAAGAACAAAGTTTAAGTTCATTGATGTTTTACTGTAATTAAAGCATGGGGTGCAGAGATTTTTCACAGCATCACTTTAGAACTAAGTTCAAAACCAAAATCTGCATGGATTTCACCTAGTATTCTTCTTGCCAGATTCATCTGCCTATATTCCAGGTTTTATCTTGAGAATAAATAAATCAATTTTGCCAAGTCCAGTTTAAGGAAAAATGATTGCCAGTTTCAGGTTATCCTCAGGAAAATTCGTTGATAATTGGTAAAGTAGTTATAATAATCAGGAGATTCCCACATGGACTGCTTGAAGAAGAAGAAGAAGAAGAAGAAGAAGAAGAAGAAGAAGAAGAAGAAGAAAGTGGGGGTTATAAGATGATGTTTGTTACTTCTATATCTCTCCAGCTCGATACTAATCTCCAGAATCCTTTTTACGCAGTCCCTCTGTGTCCAGAATGACTGCCACTTCCTGTTCTGAGGCAGCTGATGAGGCCAATGTGGGATCCACAGGTGGGGCAGGAGATGCTTGATGGGTAGAACAGGAACTGGTGAATTTTCACTGAGCTTTTGTGTGTTCCCTGATCTCCCCTTTCCATTCTGAGTGTTCATGAACCAATGATTTCCACAGGTCAACAAGGTTGATACATCTTTTTATAGAGGCTTTGAGAGCATACCTGAATCATTTCCTCCACTCCCCCCTCCCCCCCCAGTAATGCTTTGCCACAACAAAGATCTCATCTCTGATGAATAGCATGATACACTCACAGGCATATATGAAGTTTATTTACTTGGGTCTCTAAGTTCTCTTTTTATCTTATTAAAAGATCTGTGAGCAAATCACTAAGGCAATTTTGCAGTGTCAGTCATACTATATGAAGCAATGCTGCAATTTAACAACAAAGTACAGCCACAGGACAAGTGTTTTAAGAATCTTGTCTTTCCCAGGAGTGTGGTGTCAGGCATGTGAACAATATGGCTCACCCGAAAGAGTTGACTAAATGTAATTAACTCCTCAGTACTGGAACTGTTGGCCTGGGAAAGGAAGCTGACATTATTTTATCCCCCTACATTTAGAGGATTAGACAGCATTGATGGTATCTCCCCAGTGCTTAGAAGCCCATGTCTCTGAAGTGTACAGAAGGGGGGATTACTGCTGCCTGGTAGACCATGATCTTTCTGCCAAGTGTGAGGTCTTTATCTTAATACACTTCTCTTCTCTTGGCTAAAGACTCTGCTGGTGCATTGGAGGCAGTACTGAATTTCAGCACTGATGTCTGCCTTGGCTGAATTGTGGCTTCAAAGATATTGGAAGTGGTCCACATTTTCCAGGGCCTCATTGTGAACCTTTACCGTCAGTGGGTGGTATTGTAGAGCAGGGCTAAATTGGTAGATAATCTGCTTTGCAGATGTTTAGCATAATACCCATTCTCTCACATACTTCAGTAAATAAGTTGACAATAATTTGGAGTTCAGCGTCTGGACATGTGCTGGCAACCTGCAAGCATCATTGGCATATTGTGGTTCAATGGCTAAGGCTGGTGTGACTTTGGTTCTGATGTGGAAGGGATGTGGTTTGAACATTTTCCTCTTTGTCCTGTGAGCTAAATCCACTCCGTCAGGAAGCTTCTTGGAGTTGAGGAACAAAAGTGTGGCAAGACAGATTGAAAAAAAGTTAGAGCAGTGACACAGCTATGCTTGACCCCATTTTGCACTGGGATTAGGTTTGTGGTGGGCCTTTTGATTAGAATCATGGCTAGCTTGTCATCATGTAACTGATATAAAGTACAAATGAATCTCTAACAGCAGACAAGTTTGAGAAGGGTTCTCCACAGCAAACCGCACCCCCCCCCCTTCAGTTGTTGATAAAGTTGAACGGTTATTTGTAAGTTCCAAAAAAGACTTCAGATGGCAGCTGATCCTGCTCCCTGAATCCCTGAATTCTTCTTGAAGTTGATGCATAATGAAGATGATCTCCGGTGTGTCTTTTGATAGACGGATATGTCTCTTCTTAGAAAGTAGATGTGCTGGTGTGCTTTCTTGGCCATAGAATCTTATGGCTGGACCACAACAAATTGTTGGTGATATTTACACCTAGGAACTTGAGGGTTTCAACCATCTCCACCTCAGCACCATTGATAGAGACAGGGGCGTGTATTCTGCCCCACTTCCTGAAGTCAATGACCAGCTCTTTTATTTTGCTGACAGAGAGAAATTATTGTCTTAACAGAGTCATTAGGCTCTCTATGTCTTGCTGTTTCCGTCTTGTCATTGTTTGAGACCAACAAACTTGTAAATGGAGTTAGAAGCTGGCCACACAGTCATGAGTGTGTAAGGGGCTATACCTCAACAGATCATCAGAAACTGTTCTGATGGAAGGTCATTAAACTGAAATTTTCACTCTAGTGAAACAGACAGCATGCTGCCTGACATGCTGAATATCTCCAGCATTTTCTGTTTTTATTTTAGGTCCAGCATCTGCAGTTTTTTTTTACTTTTTGTAGTATTTTTTGCATTTGATGTTGGGAAGGAAATTTTAAACCAACCATAATTAATGGAGATAAGTTAATTCATTTTCAGTGATGGAGAAAAATATATGTACATGAGGCACACTGGAATTAGCTGTCACCAGGAATTGGGGGAATTTGACAGGTTTGGATGTCTGCAGCTTTGTTTTGAGCAAGGTGAGGCAACCCTCATGGTTTCTGGTTAGAAAATGCCTGGGGTGGTTTACAGACATGCTGCATATATCTGAGCTTATCTGAAGGGAGTAACAGCTCACACAATACAAAGACCTGTAATAACTTGCCTCAGACTGCAGCTGTTCATCGTAGCTCTGGGGCCAAGAAACGAATTGAGGCTTTGTATGCATTATTGAATAACACACAACCATGTCTGTGTGTGGCCAGCATGATCAGGTATGCTTCTAATTTTCAGCGTCATAAATAGAGTCCCTTAAAAATCAGTTACAACAGACTCATTTTTAATCCTATTGGCACGCATGATGAGTTAGCAGGAATGGTGTGGGTAAGATGTTAAGGCAATGCCACATTCCCTCCTCCTGTTTTCTTAGCTGAGGTTAGATCAAGTATAGGGTTGGGGAGCGGGTTGCGATGCGATGTGGGGGCCTGTTTTACATACAGAACCTTCAGCATATTGATGCCACAACCCATGTAGACTAAATCCTTGGAGTTCCTGGCATGTTCTTGCTTCTCACCCAACACCCATTTGATCTCATTTGGTTTTACCCAATATCCATTCCAGCCCACCGGGCCAGACCTAATACACGTTCCAGGCTGCTGAACTTGAACCAACACCCAGAACAGATTAAGTCCAGTAAGTTTGGTGTACTCTTCACTAAATCTTAAAAGAGTGAGAGAGGATCTAAATGAAGCTTACAAAATTCTGACAGGGCCAGGTGGACTTAATGCAGGAGGATGTTTGGCCTGGCTGGGATGTCTAGAACATGTGGGTCACTGTCTCAGCTTACTGGGCTAGAGATTTAGGACTGAGATGAAGACAAATTCCTTCCGTTTTCTACCACAGAATGCTATAGAGGCAAGTCACTGAATATTTTTAAGAAGGGAATAAATTTCTACATCACTAACTAGGGGGAATATGGTATTGGGAGATAGATGATCAACCATGATCGAAGTGAATGGCAGAGCAGGCTCGAAAGGCCATATAGCCTACCTCGGCTCCAATGTTTCCGTTCCCACATGCTGGGTTTAACAGAATAATATTCCAGGCTATTTGGCCTTGTCACACCTTCCAGTTTCAGGAGGAGACAGAACTGCAACATTAAAATGAGGCTGTGATTTAAGGTAGTCCAGGCCTCATACCGACCTAGCCGTGGGGAAGGAGCTTGCCTCCTTCTAGCTCCCCACCATTGCATCCTGACCTTGTCATAAGTTAAAATCAGTCCTTCTGTGTCATTTGTGAAAGTGCCTCAGACCATTTATGCATGCTAACTCCAGAAATACCTCCCCTTTCCTCCATGATCAGGGTAGAACTGTCCATGTAAAAGCTACAATAATATAATTCAATATTCCATGTTCCATTAACTAAAAATTACAATTTATTTGCCCTTCAAATTTCTAATTTGCAGCTGACAACAAATGTGCAGTTCCTCTGTAGCTGCCAGCTCTTGGAGAACTATAATGAGCGCCTTGCAGTGGAAAAACAAATGAGACACCACACCACTTCAATAATAGAGTAACAGCCCCCTACAGACCTATCAAGAAGCACTTCGGGAGACTACTAGTAGTCTCAGGATTTCCTGTTTAAAAAAAAGTCTCTGTATGATCAAATGCAAAGTTCATGTGTCATACCGTGGGAAATTAAACTGTAATAGTGGAAGTTAATTAACTGATACTTCAAGGGGGATTTTAACTCCCTCCGCCTGATTGGTACTCCAGGAATACATATAAATCAAGGTTCAATGATGTACATAGATGCCAAAAGGCATTTTAATGCCATACCTGGTAGAGGTTACTTTTTGTGGGACTTGGAAGAGCCAGAGCTTCCCCCCACCCTCCACTACTTAGGTCAATATCCTTTCATTCAATAACAGAGCATCAGCCCCCTACAGAACCAGCAGTAATAAGGACCAGATGATATATTTTCAGTTGTGTTGACTGAAGGATAAAAACTATCAAGGATAACACACAGAGCTTTTAAAAATACACTTTGGATGGAATGGAACCTGGTAACTGTTATTTCCAGGTTGTTTTGCATTACTCTGGAAATTTAACTGGACACTTTTCAGCATAGGTACTTGCATCTCTGACTTGTATTCAGCACCAGACACACATCAAATGACATCATTCCTCATTGCAATACTTACTTTTCAAGTATTAAAATTAGACTGTTGTTGGCCATTCCTGGGATAACTGCTTATCTCTCACTGTTCCCTGAATCTCCTGACCTTGTTCCTTGACAGTTGCAGAGAGCACAAAGGAACAAGTATAATACCAGTTTAGTGTTGGACACAACTAAAGCTTGCAGTTGGTCGGCTTATGACTGAAATGATCCTTGGTATAGCTCGTAACAACTATATCTCATGTCTATAACCCGCTTGAGAGTTACACTGAGAAAATGGGTTACTGCACAGAAAATTTGGTTGACATGCAGCCCAACAAGCTAAAGTGGGACAACCACTTAGCACCTGCAGCCCATATGATTTAGATTTTAGATTTAAAGTATCTTTATCCAGAGCTTTCTGATTTTCACTTGAATATTTCCACTACCTACTACAATGTTGCACATAGTGATGTCATGTGTAGCCCTAAGTATTTCTGCATCATATGTTTAAGGTGGAAAGGACGTTAATATGGGAAATCACATATTTACAAGCTTTTTTTGCATCAAGAATAAAAAGAGGCATGTGAAACAATTTTAGTTACCTTTAAAAAGTTTCAGGAATCTTTTTATTAAGCAAGAGGGAAGAGCTATTTACTTTTGTCTCAGTTATGTCTGAGTGGCATGATGATGCATCATCACATAAGTTAACTAATCTTCCACTTCTTAATGAAGACATTAAGTATTATTACAGTTACTGATGGAGCTTCGAAGAGATATTTGACATTTTGCTTTTGTCTGTTTAACCAGTGTCATCGTGTATTACTACATATAAGAAAAATCCTCCTCCAGTTCCACCACGGACCACAATTAAACCATTCATCTCAATCACTGCGCAGAGCAGCACAGAATCTGCTCAAGATGCATATTTGGATGGCCATACCCAGAGGGGTGATCTAAACAGCCAGTCAGGATTAAGTAACTCCACCGAAAGTTTGGATAGTGTCAAAGCCTTAACTGCTGCTATTGAAGCTGCAAATGCACAGGTTCATGGACCATCTAACAGTCAACAGTACATTGACAACACACCAGCAAACGACAAAGGAATCCAGCCAGCAGAGGAATCGAAAGGGGATGTGTTGAGAAAAAGCAAATGTTCTTCTGTTGGAATACAGGTGGAGTATCCATTTGTACTTGTATTATTGTCTAGAAGTTACTGGAGATGGTGTTACTTTTAAATGGATTAGCATTAGCATTAAAACAGTAGAGAGAAGAATTTAATACAAGTATCCTGAAGCATTTTTTACTATACTAATAATGAGAATAACATCTAATTTAATAATGTCACCTGTCTTAGTTTGTGAGCTGCATTTATATTTGAAGTGACTTCAGGTCAACTTGGATGGTTACCTCAGAGCTCAGGTCACTGGCTCCTGAAGTAGAGGCACCCAGAAAATAAAAGCATACTTGACACCATCACATCCCACTAACATCTGTTGTGACCCCAAGACGTATAAAATAAATCATTGTAGTGATTTTCATAAACTTCAAGGTTCTGTAAATTGTATCATCACTATGTTGTGAGGTACCTTTATCTTCAAATTGGGCTCTTGCATTTTAGCACGCTTCCCTTCTTCCTACTTTACATACCAAGAACATTGGAAGCCTGAGAGTGTGATTGATTGATATAAGTATGAAGACATTTTACAAGCTATATAACAACTTAAAAGCAACCTAATTTTTAGGACCCACACAAATGTAAGGCTTTGATGCCTAAAAGACTATGAAGATCTCTTGCTTTATATCAGAGTGGAATGAGCTGTGCAGCTCTTAGACAATAAAGGTAGAAAGCACCCCTTCTCTGAGAAAATGCCTTTGCTGATTGTGAGTTTATGGTTAGAAGGTTATAGCCCCAATTTTAATCTGATTCACCCATTAAAAATGAAACATGCTTGAACTGCCTGCCCATTTTATAACCTGCCAAAATGTGTGGTCCTATTAACTCAGCTAACCATATAATCAAATAGTATAGATTCTGAACACATCCCATTCTATTTGGATGGGTTACATTAAAATTGGGGCCAGTATTTTAGCACTAACATAACATTGACCTGATAGACAATGCTGATGTTGGTTAGGCTATCTTCCCAATTGATTTGCAGGATCTTGAAGAAAGAGCAGTAGTGGGTACTAACCAATGCTTTGGGTGCCTACTGCAGGTCATCCATGACTCTGAAGCTCAGAGGAGCTGCTTGGTATTAATATGAGCTTGATGCTGGATTTTGAGCTTTTCCTCAGTCAGCCAAAGTCTAAGCCAGTGCATTGGCAAACTTCATCATCAGTGGCTGCCTTTGATGAGAGGTGGCTTCTGAGATAAGGAGACAGGTTGCTGGAGGACTATTATTTTCCAGATATCTACTGTTTCATATGCTTCAGTGAAGGAGTCAACAATGACCTGGAGCTCAGTTTTTGAGTGTGCACATGAGTAAGCATCATCTGTGTGTCATAAATTGATGACTGAGATTAGGGCGAACTTGGTCTGACATAATGATGATAAAGATTGAACAGTTTACTGCTCATTCCATAAACTACTCCCCTTCAGCTCGAAGCTTATTGGGATGAGGTACAAAATGTAGCAAGAAAGATTGTGAAGAGAGATGGAGTGAAGACACATTATGTCACATCCCATTCTGCACCGGCATTAGGTCTGTAATGTACCTATTGGTTAGGATCATAGCATTCATGTAATCTTGTAGCAGATATTGAATGGTAATAAGTTTCTGAGAAGAGACACATTTAAAAGGATTTTCCATCCCTTTCAGTCATTGGAGTCAAAAATTTAGGTGAGGCCAAAAGAGAGCTTTTCAGTGGTTGATGAAGATCATGTCTGTGGGCCTCATGGTAAGCACATTATACCTCTTTAGCATCTAGAAAGAGCTAGCTGAGGAGAATTCTTGCTTGGCTCTAAACTGGCAGCAGGGAACCCCCACTCTAATTACTCCAACTGAATTTGTTTCCTTTCTTGAACATGATCACCCCACTTCCCCCCCGCCAACCCCCAACACCACCATCATATGCCTCAGCCTGTAGCCTAGCATGAACTCATCAAACCTTCTCCAGATAACCTCAATGAAGATTCCAGTCACTCAGTCAAAGGAACGAGGAAAGACATGCTAGGTTACTCATGCGTTCAGAGCCAATCGTGCAGAAAATCTAGCCTTTACAGTGGCATGCAAAAGTTTGGGCACCCTTGGTCAAAAGTTCTGTTACTGTGAATAGCTAAGCGAGTAAAAGATGACCTGATTTCCAAAAGGCATAAAGTTAAAGATGACACATTTCTTTAATATTTTAAGCAAGATTACTTTTTTATTTCCATCTTTTACAGTTTCAAAATAACAAAAAAGGAAAAGGGCCCGAAGCAAAATTTTGGGCACCCTGCATGGTCAGTACTTAGTAACACCCCCTTTGGCAAGTATCACAGCTTGTAAACGCTTTCTGTAGCCAGCTAAGAGTCTTTCAATTCTTGTTTGGGGGATTTTCACCCATTCTTCCTTGCAAAAGGCTTCTGGTTCTGTGAGATTCTTGGGCCGTCTTGCATGCACTGCTCTTTTGAGGTCTGTCCACAGATTTTCGATGATGTTTAGGTCGGGGGCTGTGAGGGCCATGGCAAAGCCTTCAGCTTGTGCCTCTTGAGGTGGTCCATTGTGGATTTTAAGGGTGTTTAGGATCGTTATCCTGTTGTGGAAACCATCCTCTTTTCACCTTCAGCTTTTTTACAGATGGTGTGATGTTTGCTTCCAGAATTTGCTGGTATTTAATTGAATTCATTCTTCCCTCTACCAGTGAAATGTTCCCTGTGCCACTGGCTGCAACACAAGCCCAATGCATGATCGATCCACCCCCGTGCTTAACAGTTGGAGAGGTGTTCTTTTCATGAAATTCTGCACCCTTTTTTCTCCAAACATACCTTTGCTCATTGCGACCAAAAAGTTCTATTTTAACTTCATCAGTCCACAGGACTTGTTTCCAAAATGCATCAGGCTTGTTTAGATGTTCCTTTGCAAACTTCTGACGCTGAATTTTGTGGTGAGGATGCAGGAAAGGTTTCCTTCTTACGACTCTTCCATGAAGGTCATATTTGTGCAGGTGTCGCTGCACAGTGGAACAGTGCACCACCACTCCAGAGTCTGCTAAATCTTCCTGAACGTCTTTTGCAGTCAAACGGAGGTTTTGATTTGCTTTTCTAGCAATCCTACGAGCAGTTCTCTCGGAAAGTTTTCTTGGTCTTCCAGACCTCAACTTGACCTCCACCGTTCCTGTTAACTGCCATTTCTTAATTACATTACGAACTGAGGAAACGGCTACCTGAAAACGCTTCACTATCTTCTTATAGCCTTCTCCTGCTTTGTGGGCATCATTTATTTTAATTTTCAGAGTGCTAGGCAGCTGCTTAGAGGAGCCCATGGCTGCTGATTGTTGGGACAAGGCTTGAGGAGTCAGGTTATTTATAAAGCTTTGAAATTTGCATCACCTGGCCTTTCCAAACGATGACTGTGAACAAGCCATAGCCCTAACAAGCTATTGAAGGTCTGAGACCTTGGTAAAAGTTATCTGAGAGCTCAAATCTCTTGGGGTGCCCAAACTTTTGCATGGTACTTCTTTCCTTTTTTCACTCTAAAATTGTACAAAACAAAAATAATATACTAATCTTGCTTAAAATGTTGAAAAGAATGTTTCATCTTTAACTTTATGACTTTTGGAGATCAGTTCATCTTCTACTCACTTAACTATTCACAGTAACAGAAATTTTGACCAGGGGTGCCCAGACTTTTGCATGCCACTGTATACAGTCAGGATCTTGAATCTATGTTTATATAAGACTATTTCTGTGGTTCCATTACCCAATAGAGGAATATACTATATTGACGTAAATGCTATCTGATGAATTTACTCCATGTTTAAATATAAATCATAGAAATTTTAGCATAGAAGGAAACTGTTCAGGTAATCTAGCTTTTATAAAGTTTTAAAATATTTATTCTCATTTTGTAGACATCTTTGTGCTTCATTGAAAACCCAGAGGTAGGCATTCTTAAACTACTCCAGATCATATATTGAAACTATTTAATAGGATATTTCAAGATTTTGCCCTCATGCTGACTATTCAACTAAGCCACTTAACTCTAATCCATTTCCCTTGCTCGTTCTCCACACCTTTAAATATTTTAAACAGTATTCTGGAGCCAGTAGCATGGTGATTTAAGGCTTGCCATGATACATCACTTTTAAACTCCAGCATTTGAATCAAAGTGCTTAGAATTGCACACTAACTGAAAAGTCCTGCCACATTTTTGTACTAGTTCAGTGCTTTTGTTTGAGATGTAGATTTGCTTACGTAGATAACACGAACGTAGCTGTGACTTTGCATGATCAGTGACCAAGGAGATGTTTGGATGTGCTAAGTGGGGTCTATTCAATACATTCAAAGTTCTGTCATTTGTTCAGTTAAATAGGGCATGAACAATCTGAAATATTACATCACCACAGCAAGCTTTTGGCTGTCTGGATATTTTAGAATGACTTCAGGTCTCCATGTACACAATCCTGGATTCATTCCAAGGCAATTAGCTTTTGTATGTGAATGAAGTCATAATCATCTGGGATATTTACTTTGCAGTTGAGATTCCTTACAACAAAGTCATGTTCTCCTGTAAATGTTAATATAAAGCTAACTGTTGAATGTGCTCCTGATCAATTGTACATGTTGCACATATATAGCTTAATTGTTACATTATTTGCCAAAGATCACAGTGATAAATCAAACCTAGTTTTCCCTTACCACCTTAAATTCCTAACATATATTTTACTATTGTATTTCAACCACTTAAAAGGCACGCATTTACAGTTTTTAAAACCCATCCCTTTGAAGCCGTACTATCAATACTAATTTAAATTGTATATTGAGGTGAACGATGTTTTTGTTTGCTTATTTATGTGTTGGTTGTGTTGCAACACTTTTCTTCCTTGTCCCAAATCAACAAAAAAACATTTTTTTCTGAAATAGTGCAAATTAGTCTCAAGAATATGCACATATTTTCCAAAGTGTAGGTTTAATCGAAGTCGAATGACAGACAGCATTCTTCTTTCTCTTTTATTCTCTTTTTTTCTTCTTCTAGGTTGATGGCCCAGAACAATTAACTTTAGCAGATACACATACAAACAAATTCCAGTCAGTAGGAATTCAAGTGGAGACAGAGAAGTGGTAAGTCAGTTTCTGTAATGTTTCACACAATTTAATTCACATACTGGAAATTAAACTTCCTGATTACAAAATGAATCTCTGAGCTCCAATGGTCCTTGATAGCTCTGTGGGTAGTATCCAGTTATAACAATGGATGAGGAACGTCATTTGCTTCATCACAACGCATACATCCAGGAAAGTATATCATCCAGTTTGTTAAATTATCTCAGAATGTTTACCTCTAGCATTTTATTTTATCCATACTCATTCTGTGAAATGTCTCAGCCACTTTGTGGAATTCTACACATGAAAGTGATGTTAAATGTGATTGAAAACAAAATAGATGTTTTGAAACTGGGGAACAGTTTTCTAAAGATGCCACTGTTTTAATTAATTTGTTAAGTGTTTTTAACCGATGAACCATAATACACCGCAGCATATTTGGTGTATGGTTGCTCTTTGAATAAAAAAGCTAAACAAGAATTTTAACTGCATGATTGCTGTTTTCCTCTAGATTGTCTGCTTATTTTATTCATCTTCCCATATTACTACAGCAGTTTAATTTTTCTGTCTTCATAATTTTTGATTTGAAACAAACAATATAAAACCATACTTTAAATCTAAAATATTCCAACTACATGCTGAAAGAACTAAAACTAGATGCTCACAATGAGCTCAACTGCAGAGGGTAAGATTATGGATGTTGTGACCTTCTAGTGCTAAGCCACACAGTTGCTTATTAACAAAATTTGTTTACAATGAAACATTTCCAGTCAGGCAAGTTTTTTTTTGTTAAGTTCTCACACATTAAAGCTGTTTAAGAATAAATATGCCTCGAAATTAGATTATGTAGTAGGTGCTGTTCAGTTCCGCAGAAAACAATTGAAAATGTACTTAGCACAGAGTGAAATGCAAAAGTGACCTTCTCTGGGTCATTTGCTATCATTCTGGACATTCAGCTGAATAGTTTCCCGGTATGCTTCCTGCTTGTACTTCTAAGTCAGATATGCACTAAGTTATGTCACTCCCCATGCAGCAGCCATTTTGAAGCATTGTGGGGGAAATTAGCAATAACCATCATTGGGCACTTCAAGGACAATGCCCTCATTGTACATTGCCAGATTGGTGCCCAGCTAAGGTAAGTTCCAAGCTTACCTTTTATCTTTTAATATCAACCCCCCCTGCCCCGCCCCCATCATGCCAGCACCCACTCCATCTAACCTTTCATTCAATGCCTTCCTCAAACCCTTTCCCATCCACCAAATTGCTGCCATAACACTCCCAGTTGCCCCTACACAATGATCCCACTTACTTCTCCTTCTGACTGTGTCCATGAGCCCCAGGCAAGGCTTTGAGTTCCACCACCACCAACCCCTGTCCACCTTGGAAACCCTTAATTTCTGACCTCCCCTGGACAGAGTTCCAGGTGACACCTTTTTGTCTCTGTAAAATTACAATGCCTTTTCACTTTCATTGGTTGCAGAAGCAGAAGCATTGGCACACAGCTGCTACAACTGTCTAGAACATCCTTAAAAACACTGGAATTTCTAGGCCATTACATTTACATGCAAGTGAATGCAAATTAAACATCTTGGACAATCTTTCTGCATACTGCAAAGAAATGTTATTCAATTGGATCACTTAGTAAACGAATCAGGTCACAGGATTTCATTGATAATTTATCGCCTTCTGTTCTCACCATTTATGTTGTTCATTGCAGATGTGACTGCCCTGCTGCTGCTGAAGCTATGGGCAAAAACAAGCAGAACATCTGTTTGTATAGGAGCGCAGAGAAATTCTAGTGGACCCAGATGGGTGAGCTAGACTAATATTGAAGTGGCCACCAATACCCAAAGCTTTAGGCACAATTGAAAAGCATGCACATTTATTGTGCCACCCAGGACCAGCGGATAAAACTTGAGGGAGGTGCTAGACTGAATTGATTAGCTCCCACCTGCTATGACTCACCATACCACATGGTCTGTATTCACACTGAGGCATCACAGGAGTTATTGTGGTGTCACTCTAAGTCCACCCCATTCTGCAAACCTGTCAGAAGAATGTGCGGTAGCAAATGCCTGCCTGGTACAGGCAGTTTTCAGGTTATGTAAGGGATCTTGAGAACTGTCTTTAAGCCGATTTCTCCGTAATTCAGAAACATTTGTTTTCTATAGCTACCCATAATGTATTGCTCTACGTACACATGTTTTAATTCATTCATTTCATTGAATAATCACCCTAATACTATCCATAATTAAACTAATGGAATACCGTATGTACCGTATCCAGTTCTTAATGAATACCATGAAACATTTTATTACAGGAAGTCCCCGGTTACAATAGGGTTCCATTCCCGGGAACTGTTCTTAACCCAACTTTTTCGTAAATGGGAAATGAGCAAAAACAGGGTGTGGGAGAGGATCACAGAAACAGCAGAGGAGATTGAGCAGGCATGGGAAGAGTGACCGCTAGCCAGCCTCACTGACTCTGTGAATGAGTCCGCTCGGCACTCCCAGCTCCACTCAGCTCGATTCGACCCCTGAATGTTGCAGCTTGGGGGTAGGAGGGAGAGGAGGCACACAGACATGCTCAATTCCCACCCTGCAGAAGATGCCTGCAGCCTGCAGCAGCCAGCAAATCCATCCCCATCCATCCCGCCAGTCTTCTAAACATTCGTTCATATTTATGGGTGTCCGTAAGTCGGGCATTCATAACCCAAGGAGGGCCGGTATTATAATTACCAGCTAGGAAAATGCTTTAAAAATGTATGGGAGAATTTGCATAAAATCAGATTTCCATATCAGGTCATTCATAATTTGAGGAGCCCCTGTATTTACACTGCAGATAGTTGTAAAAGAGCTCCATGCTTTCAATCTATCCATCTGTAAGATAGAAGCAGTATTCCAGGGAGAATATTTATGTCTGGTGAAAAGTTCACAGGGGGAGTAATAGAAAGTTAACTCGAGGTTACAGTTTAGCATTTGCCTCATTCTCATTTGACAGAGCTCACTTTGTGATTTTTCACATTTATTTACATAAACAGAATTTATATAATTAAACATGAAGTTGATCTGTAACATTTTCATATTCTTTATTGTACGTACATTGTGAAACATATTAAATAGTTAAATGGTATATATTTTCCTGATGAGAGAGTGCTGATTAAAAGAGATTTGAGACATAGCAAATGAAACAGCCATAATTGCCATTACTCATGGAGCATTTATAATATGTAAAATGTAATTTGATGCAATTTTATTGGCGGATATAACTTTTAGTTTAGTGACTTGAATTTATTAAAAAAAAGTTGAAAGGTGATAAATTTCTGATACAGTCACTACAAGTTTTTTGTCTTTGTACAAATTGTTCTCTCCATATTATGTCTGTTGCTCACTCTACAGCCCCATTAAATGCTTTTATACAACAATTCCACCATCTGTGTGCTGGGTATGGGACAACAGAGAGCTGATAAACAAAACAAAATACAGTTTTAATTGTGCTGTACAAAGATGAGGTTCTTTTGGATGTTATATTTGCTTGGCAATAAGCAGGCACCATATGATAAATTTCCATTCTTACCTGCATCTGAAATGCCATAAAATTGAATAGGTTGAACATTTACATGTAAATCAATGTTTTGATTTTTCATGTTCCTTTCAATTCTTATCCTTTTGTTTCTGAAAACATTCCAAGTAATCATTATTTCATATGGTTATAGATACCCAGTGTAATAATTGGCTTTAAAATAATTTTGCAGCAATTTTAATCATGCAACCCTGACTGACTAAAGTGCAATACTTTTAATTGCCAGATTTATTACAATTTGGTTTTATGTTTCAAAATAATAATTATAATAACTGTTGCTTTATTAGAATAGTTCTGTTTGTTTTTCAGTGTAAATGATTTGCTATGTGTGAAAGATGTCTTGGCCCATTGTGATGTCATGTTTGAATTTATAATTTCTTATGGTTGGATATGACTTGTCTTCTCTTAACAAGTCTTCTCTTGACAGCTCCTCTTGACTTCCTCCACTGAATTATACCTTACCGAAAATAGGCTACACATATTTGGATTCTGATTTTATTGACAAAAATTGCAATATTTCACTTCAACATCCTTAAGAATTCCAAAGGCAATGCAAAAATCTATTCTATAAGTGACATTTGTCATGAGCACCAGTTGCAATGCAGTAGTGTGGTAAATGATTAATTTATTTTTAAATCTTATATAAAATTAGCTGTATGTCACCCACCAATTGTGTTACAATGTCTCTGGTTGAACCTCATTGGTCTTTTTGCCCAAGGCATACTATTGTTAGACCAAAATTAAGTTTTTCCCAAAGTGGAATGTTGTAATAAAAAAGGTAAGCATTAAAATGTATATTTTCACATAATAAAAGAAATTTCTTAACTCTACATGAAGCTGAAGGAACAGGTTGGAAATCCAGATCAAATGTCCAGCTTATAAAAGTACATGCTGGCCAATAATTGTTCTGTCTTTTGGAATATGCTGCCAGGGATGGTGGTGGAGGCAAGTACGATAGAAGCATTCAAGAGGCTCTTAGATAGGCACATGAATGTGCAGAAAATGGAGGGAGATGAACACTGTGTAGGCAGAAGGGATTAGTTTGGTTAGGCATTTGATTACTAATGTAGTTAGTTTGGCACAACATCGTGGGCCGAAGGGCCTTTTCCAGTGCTGCACTGTTCTACATTCTATGTTCTAATAATTTATGATGGCTGTGTGATTCCTCCCCTAGTCCCAACTGCAGACCTTCAATAAGCAACACCTAACTAACTAATCAACCAAGCTATTATAACTTTCTCTCTTCTTGCCCTGCTGCAGCACCCTTCTCTACCCAGCATCTGTGATGTTTTTACAATATTACTTATGAGCTCACATTAGAACTACCGCTATTCTTCATTACTGTCTCCTACTGTCTAACATACTCAGCTGAATCAATACATTTCTTAATTGCTCCTCAGGTTTAGTTTCACAAATGTTCAAACTACAAAGAATTTCAGCTCATTATCTCACCCAAACCTCCCTACTCAGGAAAAATATCTGCTCACATGGAATGAACATAACAACATAAAAAACTGAAGCAGCAATAGGCCAATTGGCCCTCTTCCCTGCTCTGCCTTTCACATATCATAACTGATCTTCTACTTTCGCACCCCATGACCTTTGATTCCCTTCATATCCAAAAAACATTATCAATCTCTGTCTCACACTTCCGTTACCCTCTTGCATACAGAATTCCAAAGATTTGCTGCCTTCTGGCTGAACAAAAACTTGGAATATTGTGTGCATTTCTGGTCACACCATTACAGGAAGGATGTGGAGGCTTTGGAAAGAGTACAGAAGAGATTTACGAGGATGCTGCCTGGATTAGAGGGTATGACCTATTAGAACAGGTTGGACAAATTTGGGTTATTTTCTCTGGAGCATAGGAGACAGAGAGGAGACCTGATAGAACTGATGAGAGGCATAGATATAGTACGTGGTCACAATCTTTTTCCCAGGATAGAAATGTCAAATATTAGAAGACGTGCATTTAAGGTGAGAGAGGGTAAGGTTTTGAAGCAAAATGTACTATGGGGATGTGGTCGTTGTTCAGGGATCTCTTGCAGGATGTTAGGGATAAATTTGTCCCGGGGAGGCAGATAAAGAATGGCAGGGTGAAGGAACCATGGGTGACAAGAGAGGTGGAACAACAACTAGTTAGGAGGAAGAAGGCAGCATACATAAAGTGTAGGCAGCAAGGATCAAATAGGGCTCATGAGGAATATAGGGTAGCAAGGAATGAACTTAAGAAGGGGCTGAGGAGAGCAAGAAGGGGTCATGAAAAGGCTTTGGTGAGTAGGGTTAAGGAAAATCCCAAGGCTTTTTTCACTTATGTGAAGGGCAGAAGGATGACAAGAGTGAAGGTAGGACCGATTAGAGACAAAGGTGGGAAGATGTGCCTGGAAGCTGTGGAAGTGGGTGAAGTTCTCAATGAATACTTCTCTTCAGTATTCACCAAGGAGAGGGGTCTTGATGACGCTGAGGACAGTGTTGGTAAGGTTAATGTTCTAGAGCATGTAGATATCAAGAGAGAGAATGTGTTGGAGCTGTTAGAAAATATTAGGACAGATAAGTCCCTAGGGCCTGACAGAATATTCCACAGGCTGCTCCAAGAGGTGAGGGAGGAGATTACTGAACCATTGGCTAGGATCTTTGAGTCCTCGTTGTCCATGGGAATGGTACCAGAGGAATGGAGGGTGGCAAGTGTTGTCCCCTTATTCAAAAAAGGTAGTAGGGATAGTCCAGGGAATTACAGACCAGTGAGCCTTACGTCTGTGGTGGGCAAGCTCTTGGAAAGGATTCTTAGAGGTAGGATCTATGAGCATTTAGAGAATCATGGACTGATTAGGGACAGCCAGCATGGATTTGTGAAGGGAAGATCATGTCTCAGAAGCCTGATAGGATTCTTTGAGGAGGTGATCAGGAAGATTGATGAGGGTAGTGTAGTGGATATGGTCTACATGGATTTTAGTAAGGCATTTGACAAGGTTCCACATGGTAGGCTTCTTCAGAAGGTCAGAGGGCATGGGATCCATGGAGTCTTGGCCGTGTGGATTCAGAATTGGCTTGCCTGTAGAAAGCAGAGGGTTGTGGTGGAGGGAGTGCCTTCAGATTGGAGGGTTGTGACTAGCGGTGTCCCAGAAGGATCAGTTCTGGGACCTCTACTTTTCGTGATATTTATTAATGACTTGGATGAGGGGGTAGAAGGGTGGTTAGCAAGTTTGCAGATGACACAAAGGTCGGTGGTGTTGTGGATAGTGTGGAGGACTGTCGAAGCTTGCAGAGGGATATTGATAGGATACAGAGCTGGGCTGACAAGTGGCAGATGGAGTTCAATCCGGAGAAGTGTGAGGTGGTACACTTTGGAAGGACAAACTCCAAGGTGGAGTACAAGGTGACTGGCAGGATTCTGGGTAGTGTGGAGGAGCAGAGGGATCTGGGGGTTCATAGCCACAGATCACTGAAAGTTGCCTCACAGGTGGATAGGGTAGTTAAGGAAGCTTATGGGATGTTAGCTTTCATAAATCGTGGAATTGATTTTAAGAGACGCGAGGTAATGATGCAGCTCTACAAAACTCTGGTTAGACCACACTTGGAGTATTGTGTCCAGTTCTGGCTGCCTCATTATAGGAAGGATGTGGAAGCGTTGGAAAGGGTGCAGAGGAGATGTACCAGGATGTTGTCTGGTTTGGAGAGTATGGATTATGAGGAAAGACTAAGGGTGCTAGGGCTTTACTCTTTGGAGAGGAGGAGGATGAGGGAAGACATGATAGAGGTATACAAAATATTAAGAGGAATAGATAGAGTAGACAGCCAACGCCTCTTTCCCAGGGCACCAATGCTCAATACAAGAGGGCATGGCTTTAAAGTAATGGGTGGGAAGTTCAAGGGAGATATCAGAGGGAGGTTTTTTACCCAGAGAGTCGTTGGGGCATGGAATGCGCTGCCTGGGGTAGTGGTGGAGGCAGGTACATTAGTCAAATTCAAGAGATTGTTAGATAAGCATATGGAGGAATTTAAAATAGGGGGATATGTGGGAGGAAGGGGTTAGATAGTATTAGGCGTGGCACAACATGGTGGGCCGAAGGGCCTGTATTGTGCTGTACTGTTCTATGGTTAAAGGAAATGTGTGGGGTAAGTGTTTTACACAGTGAATGGTAGGTGCCTGGAACGGGCTGCCAGAGGTAGTGGTGGAAGCAGATATGATAGTGGCATTTAGATAGATACGTGAATATGTAGAGAACGGAGGGATATGGATCATGTGCAGGCAGGAGAGATTTAGTCTAATTTGGCATAATGTTTGGCACAGACATCATGGGCTGAAGGGCCTGTTCCTGTGCAGTACTGTTCTATGTTTTTCTCATCTCTATTTTGAATGACTGACTCCTTAACCACTTATTCCAGACACTCCAGCATCAACACCACATCTACCGTGTCAAACCCCTTAAGTATTTTGTACATTTCATTGAGATCATCATCTACATCAAACACTACCCCATATCAAGCAGGATATATGGTGCTGGGCTGGTACACTAGGGTGGCTCCTATTTCTATCCTGAGCAGGGGAAGTAGGGCAGTTAAACCCCTGCTCGAGACACTACCCCATTCCTCCCCTTGAGATACAGTGGGTTGGCATCACAACTAAGCCTCACCCTGCCTTTTCCACATCCATTCCATATTGGAGGAAAACAGTCAAAAACAGGAGTCTAGATGACCAGTTGTTTGACCAATGTGAGCAATAGTACTTACCTCTGCAGCAACTGAGAATCCAATAATCTGGGATGTTCCTACCTTGTGTAGCTCAACATTGCCAGTGCATTGAACCACTGAATCATCTTAGGACTAGAATGCTGTTATCATCTATGGTACATTTTTATCTTACAGCTACATGAAATTGCAACAAATTTCCCTCAAACTGTTTTGTTATAACAATTATTATTCTCTTGTAGTTTTCGAAGATTTACACGGTCAAACAGTGTGACAGCAGCAGTACAGGCTGATCTGGATTATAAGGAGAATTCTGAAAGTTCAATGGGACCCCAGGAAGTAGTTTCAAGTCCATTACTAAGGCAGCACTCCAAAGATGCAAGCACATCCACACCTAGCTTTCTTGGACCAGAGGGCAACCACTTGCAGGCCAGTGCACAAGAGAATGCCTTTGACTCAAATTTTGATCCTTCTTTTCTGCCACCCCCTGAACCCTGGATCAACTCTACATCAGAGGCTGAAGTAGAAGCAGGCCAGAGGTCGGTGTGTCAAAGGGACGGACGATGGTTTATGAAATTGCTTCAAGCTGAAAAGGAGCGCATGGATGCCTGGTGTCAACAGATGGAAAAGGAAGAACAAGAAAATACCCTTCCTGAAGAAAGTAAGTCTATGTAGAAAATCCACAAGTGGTAACAAACTCTAGCCTACATGGGAAACAAACATAAAACTGCTTATTATGTAACATTTACCTAATGTTGACTTGTTTATCCATGGGTGAATTTCCCCATTGGTTTGCCCATTCCACTGCCTAACTTCCACCAAAGTGAAGGCAAGAGAAAATGGTTGGGGTTGGGCTCAGTTCAATGGGTGAAAACAACATTCTGGGAAAACTGGATATACAAAAATCTGTTCTCTAAATTGTGACGTGAAAAGAAAACCAAAGGCAATTAACACTTTGAAGGTTTAGTTGGACAATGTAGTGAACTTTTTCAGATGCCACTTGACCTCCTAAGGCCCTAAAATGGTGAATAAGGAGCAGGTGTTCAATTCCAACTGGAAATCTGGCATCTGCCATATTAAGGACAAACATAAGGCAATTTTACCAATTCCTAAGGAAAGCTTATTTGCATATGCAAATTAGAGCCCTTATAACTACTACAGTCCAGCTCCAAAATGAAATGCTACTATTATATTGTCCTTCAGCATGAAGTTCATGGGGGCTCTGGCAATGATTGTTTTCTCATTTTGAGAAACTCATAAGGGTAGAAGTAACCATTTATTCAAGATTGGAGGAAATTTTACACAAAACCCCTAAATTTAAATTGTTTCATTTATGGGTTCTGCTTAAATATGTTTAATTAACATTGTAGGGATGAAGAAGGAAAGATCCAAGTAGGAGTCGCATGATGAGCTAAACATTCTGTTTCTGTCCTCCAGCAGTCTATGATTCTAAAAGATTAAAAGTTTACATATTTCTTGGTGTTCAATTTTCAAAAATGCATTTTAAACAGGTAGCCAGTGAGATGTTGCATTAGCAGAAACTTAAAAGTAAATGACAAAGGTTTTCAGCAGAGGCCATTGGCTGAAATAATTGCTGGTGCCCTCTTGCTGTGCCCTTCCATGCACCCATTTGGGTGCATCAGAGTTCCTAGGTGCGTGTCCTATGTTTACCTCCACCAGCAAACTGACAAATTGGGGGGAGATTTCATTAGTTAATTCTTTTATTGGCTGGGTTGGAAGCAAGAAGCTGTCCCAAAGACTTGGATACTGTACATTGTCCCAAAGTATAGCTAAGTGGTCAAATCTGGGGAGAGTAGATTGGGGACAAGATGTAGGGAGAATAGGTTACAGAGAAAATTAGTGGGGGATTGGAATTGCTCTGTGACTCGATGGTCATAGACTCAATGATCATAGACTCAATGGTCCAATTGGCCTCCTTCTATATCGTAATAAAAGATGGAATTTCTGGAATCTATGCTGTCTTCAGATACCTAGGCTGAGTTATCAGTTGTAAAATACTCACAATTCCATGGTGTGCAAGCAATCCCAAAGCGTTGGAGCTGCTCAATAATAAAGCATAACAGCTGCCTGTTACTGGATAGAGAATGACTTTCTGTTACTCTTCTATCCCTGAACTGATTACTTCCCAAATCAGGTTTACTTGTTTATTCATTGGACTTGGCTTGTTGCCACCATTCTGTTGTAAACAATAAGATGAGAAAGCTTTCATCTCCCATTGTTTGTATTTTGGTCTGATTTTGATTTTATATATTTAATTGAATACACCCATGAAGCATAAAAATGTACACAGTCACTAGTAGATGTGCATGTTAAGTATAATAGATGAGGATGAATTGTTCGTCTATTTTCTAATTCAAAATGAAACTATCTCCATCATTAGCAATGAGTTGTTTTGAGGAG
Organism: Pristis pectinata; assembly: GCF_009764475.1. Taxonomy (NCBI): domain Eukaryota; kingdom Metazoa; phylum Chordata; class Chondrichthyes; order Rhinopristiformes; family Pristidae; genus Pristis; species Pristis pectinata. Next base: position 63,415,781 of record NC_067413.1, read on the forward strand.
CTGCTTTATAGTGCTCCTCATTACTCTTTTCTCTGTGATTTTCTAGCTGTTATACTCTACCTTTTCTCTCTGTTACTTTCATTGCATTTGACATTATTTGAATCAGAGCAAAAATTGAAGGGAGGGGAAGTATGAGGGAGTACAGGCTGACCTGAACCAGGATTGGGAGCATAGAGTTTTAACCATGGCATTGGTCACTTATATTCTTCGTAATCATTCTGTCAAAGTCAAGTTTATTGTCATATGCACAAGTGCATGTATGCATAGGTGCAGTGAAAAAGTTACTTGCAGCAGCATCACAGGCACACAGCATCAAACACACAATGTTCACAAGAAAAACAAATTACACAAACATTATACAAGAAAGAACACCATTAGAACAATAAAACCAAAGTTCATTGTAGAGCAAAGTGATCATAGTGTTACTATACTGAGGTAGTAATCAGGGTTTTACAGGTTGGTTCAAGAACTGAATGGTTGAAGGGAAGTAGCTTTCTTGAAGCTGGTGGTGTAGGACTTCAGGCTTCTGTACCTCCTGCCCAATGGTAGCTGCAAGAAGACAGCATGGCCTGGATGGTGGTGATCTTTGATAAAAGATGTTGCCTTCTTGAGGCAGTGCCTCATATAGATACTTCGGGATGAACTTGGGCTAAAACCATATTCCCCAAATATTTGAGGAACAAGCCACTTTAAGACTTCTCCAATTTTTCTCTCCTTACCTCCAACTCCTCCTCAACATCCACTCAACAACATTCTTCTCACATTTATCAAAAATAATCCATCCTGTGAAGAGCTGTAGAGGCATCCAGAAGTTCCTCATGCTTCCTCATCTGCTCTGAAGCACTGGGAGCATCTTTCATTTTTCCCATTGTGTTCATTGATATCTTCAATCATGTCTAACTATCACTGAAATGTTGTATTGGCAACATAACAAATCCATAAATGCATTTAGTCAATGACATCTCTCATCCCTTTCAACCACTCCATGCTCAAATTCCAAATTGCTATAACGTTGGTCAAAATTATATATTATTTGCAGGTGTAATTTTTCTCAGAATTACCTGAACTGTTATTTTCTTTGTGATGATAGTGAAAATGTAGATGTTGAATCTGAGTATAATATTATTTTATTGTTAACTCATTAAGAATGTCAATGGTTGTGGTTAAACTGTGAATATTTTCTTTGGAGTACTGTGGTGTAAATTTAATGGTCCAATTGTTTTCATCATCAGGCACACTTGTATATTAATTTACATACAATTAACTTGTAATTCCACAATCAAATTACAGCCCTCTGAGGCTTTAATCTAAACGCTTGAATCTTTCCTATCATTTTCCATCAATTTGTTATTCTCAGGCCTGATACCTATCTTACTTCTACATATACTTGCTTGTACAAACTACACTATGCAACATTCTTATTTTCAACACTTGCCATAAAAAACTCAATCCAGCACACCAGCAGACAAATTGAGATGATGTTGGCTCATTCCTTCATAATGCTTGTTGAATATACAATCAAAGGTATGCTGCATATTGTGGTTTGTACAAGCAAGAGTATATGGCGGTGAGATGGGCAATCAGACCTAGGATTAGAAGGATTTCAGAAAATAACAAATTGATTCTTGGCTTTAATGACCTTCTTGTTATATCAAGTACTTGGCTAGCTATCAGGGTGTATGAATTAACAACAAATGCTGGAAATCCCAAATAAAAATAGATAGCACTAAATAGTTAGAGGAGATCAAGTAACATTAGTAAAGAAAAAAAGGCAAGTTATGATGTTTCTAACACATCATTAGAAACATCCATTTAGGAAATGAATCACATTCTGCTGATTATTTTCAGTGCTGTGTAATTGAAAATCAATTTCACTCTGGGTTCATTGCTTCTGCAACCATCCCAAGATCAAATCAAGCCAACTGTGAAATTCAGCTGGGCAGTTATGGCCATAAGTCACCCTTGCAACCCCCGTGCTCATGGACAAAATATGATTTCAGTGTCATGGTCACATGGGATGAAGTCATTCTTCTTGTATTAGTCCTTTTGGATTGTTACAGAGTAACTTGGAACAAGTTGTTCTGGGCCGCCCATCCTGGAACACTTCCAAGAAAACATAGACTTACTCCTGCAGTGGGAGACCTTTAGGAAAGTGAGAACCCTACCTAACGTCATTGTTTCCCCAGCACTGCAGTCCACTATCCCACGCAAGCACCTTGATCTCCAATCCATCCCTTTATTTGCAGCCCTCCCCACCCCACCCCCCATAACCCCTCCCTGCATATTATTGGTTCCTTCATCATGCATTTACAAAACTGTCCTCATGATGTTGTTGGTGATATTACTGCAAGAATGAAAATCGATCAAAATTGGTATTGGCACAGATTTGTTCTTTCTGTACCTCGTCACTCAACTGGTGCACTGTATTCTATGCAGAAGGTGCACGTTGTATCACTCAACATACATAGTGACAAATTTGAATCTTAAAATATAGTTAAGAAACTGCAGTCAGAGAACAAAAAGACACAACATGGTGGAAGTAGTGAAATGAGTAAAATTTAACTGCAAGTGAATGATGTGAATACTAAATTTGATTTTAAAAAAACATTAACCTGCATGATTAGGTAGATGAAGTATGTAAAAGATGGCTCGATGACTGCACTGCTCCACCTCTGATGAACTGGGAGGCTAAGGATGTTGTTGGGGCTTTTGCAAAATTTAAGCAAAGATATAAACTGACATGCAACAGTTTCTTGAAAGGCATGAGTAGTGAAAAGGGTCAGCTGAACCCTTTCGTGGATGGGAGAGGAAGAGTTCTATTTTTTCAGCAGCTGGGAGGTAAGTGAGTCCAGCACATACTTCAAGCTGAGGCTGAATCACCAGATCCACATAAGTGAGTCCCAAAGCCTGAGGCAGGAACTGGGTGACCCTATTGATGACTTCTTTACAAGGCTTCAAAATACAGTCAGTAAATGCAACTTCAAGGAAATGAATGAAGGCTAGTGGACCAAATTTTTTGGGGCTCGGCATACCCAGACTGCCACTTCTGAATTCAGATACAGGAGGAAGCATCCTCTCCACGTCCACTCTGTCAAGACCATCATGTTTCCATCAAGTCCCCTCCCATTCTTAACCCGTCCAACTTTCCTTATAAGACATTCTGCCCATTTCACGTATTGTTCAGTGAATCTTCCCTGAACTGTTTTCAAACAATTAACATCCTTCCTTCAATGAGGAGACAGTCCACCAGATGTGGTTACAAAGCCTTATTGAAAAATGGGAACATCCCCACTGATTGTGGACATCCTTGGCCCATGACTACTCAAAGTGGAGAACATTTGGGATGGTTTTCAGAACCATGAGTCTATGCATTGTGGGAGTATAGAAAAACCCTGTATAAACACCAGAAAGAACGCACCACTTCACAAACTACCCACCCTGTCAGGTACCTCATGACTCATCTGTGGAATAATCTGTGGTTCTCACAATGGCCTCTTCACTCACCCCACAACCCACAAAATTCAACTGGAAGCAAGTTATCCTTTCTTCTGACAGTCTGCCTAATAAGAAGAATATTTTGTGTATTAAACACACATTGTATCACTTGGCAGTCTGTAGTCTGAAAATGTAAACTACAGATCTGAGTTTTAAAGTATAATTAAGAAACAGAGCCCTAAGAAAAGCAACATATATTGTTCCCCATCATCGATCTCCCCATTCCACCACACCCCCCCATCCTTCAATAATAGTAGTCATCTCAATCACTCTTCCTCCAATGCTGTATGGCCAGTCCTCCTGTAAAATCTTCAGCCTCCCTGTCCCCAAATCACCAGCCTCCATCTCCCAAAACTTTAATCCCAATTTATCCACTCCAGTGGTTTTAGGAGCTAATTGGAAGGAAGATGTACTGGACACCTAGCTGACTAAGTAGCATTTTATTCAATGGTGTACATCACATGCAAGTAGTATTCATAGAGGATAAATTGTGCAGGGCAAGATTTTGCTTTAACATTTATAATAAATATGTTAATAATCATTATTAGTGCAATAAATCCTCCAAGCAGAAAAGCAAATCCTCCATTTATAGCTTAGATAATGTACATACATCACAGACTACTAGAAACAAAAGGCAAAAGGGTGATTAATTTTAGTCACATCTGTGCTAAAGTTTTTGCAACATGATATATAAGAACTCTATATCATCTTCCTGCAGCCCAGTACTTGCTGACTGCTCCCTACCTTTCAATGCAGAATCCAAGATAAGGCAGTATCACATGCTGAATGGCTCACTGTATAACCCATTAAAAAAAAGAGTAAGCACTTGGGGTACAAGAAATGACAATGCAATCGTTAATCTTGGCAGCATTAATCATCTCCTTTACAAAGTGCAATCTGAATGGGGGGTTAACTTTGTAGAATTGTAGAGCAATTTTAAAAAGCTAATGCACAAAAATCTTTATTCAGTCTTCAACCAAAAAAAGCCTCTCAATTACGATTGAACTGATATTGATTTTTGATTTTACTCACTTAGATGGACATGACAATCTGGCACATTGGGAAAATAAATGAATGACAGATTTGGACAAGTGGAAAAAAAATGAAGTACATGTTGTGCTGTGCTTTGATCCCTGCAGCCAACCTACTGAGCCCAAACTCAGGAGAAGAACACAAGACAGGATAGTTTCGAAAATGTACAAACCCCACTAACTTATAACCGGGGCTCAATCGCAAATATACATATATGCTAGGATAGTGATCAAAATGGTATAGCTCACTGTACTTAAAACATTTTAATGAAAACAAAGTCAAAACTCGCTATTAGTGTGATTATGTGCCAAGCCTACAGCATAGCTTTTTCACAGAAATTGTACTCTCTACAGCTTGATTAACAAGGTTGCTGATGTTTATGTTAGTTAGTTGCTGGTGGCTCCTTGTAATAGATTAAATCTTCAAGTACTGTCACATACGGTTTTGGTTACTTTTATCTTTTTATTAAACAAAACTGTATAAATGGGAATTTATACAGTTTTGTTTAATATACAGACCTGCAATAGTTTGTTCTTTCTTGGCTCTGAAGCTAGATAGTGAATGTTATCATTTATGTCCAGTCCTAAAGTCTCAGATTTTTCAGTAAGTGGAAAGGAGGGTAGGGGGGATAGGGGACAGTCACAAACTTGTAATCAGCAGAATGAAAATTCCACACCATTTCTTTCCCAGTCCTACCAATCCCATTGCACAATCAGTCAAGTTAAAAAAAATATGAATTTTGTCACCATGTCTAAGTAGCAGACCAGGATGTAAATTTACTCATTGAGATGTACTTCTTCATTTAACCACTGCTATATATTACTCGCTCAGGCATGGAGCTAGTTCTGAGGAAAAACTAGGAATATATTGGAAAAGTTTTCTCAGAGGTTACTAATGCTATGCAAACTGTTTTCCAATGAAAGTTGATCATGGCAGACATTATTAAATATTATTTCTTGATGTCAAATTAAAGTGTTGAGATGGAAGTTTTGTAGTTAGACATGTCTAAATGTAGCTCTTTACACATTTTAATTGCCTATTTATTCTTTATTCTTGTTCACATTGTTATGAACTCTTTCCTTTCCTGCTGTAGCATTTGATTGCATGTTTTATAGTGTAAACCCGGGAACTTTGTAGTGAGTTCCTGTATACCATGTTTATCAGTTACCTGTTGGCCAACTGATTGATAACTGTACACCCAAATGGGAGGCAAGTTGTATCTCCCAAGTTGAGTAGAGTGTGCAGTAGCATACACTCTCTACAATTTATCTTTAAAATTATCAATAAAGTATAAGGAAAATTCCAGTAAGTTGCAGTTGTTATAGCTGGTTAGGAGCCAAAACGGCTCTGTATAAATATTACTTCTCACAAAACGTGGTGAATCACTGGAACTCTGTTACCTGGAAGGTTGTGGAGGTTAGATCGTTTGGAGGTCTTTAAAGAGGATGTAGATAATTATTAAAAGATCAAGGAATTAACAGCTATGAGGAATTGGCACAATAGAGAAGAGGAGGTCTAAGGAAAGTCAGGCATGATTATATCTGAATGGTGGGGCAGGCTTGAGGGGCCGAATGGCTTATACCTGCTCCTGTTTTCTTATTTTCTTATCTACAGTCGGCCCCTGTGTATTGGCCGTTCAGGTTACAGAAATATGGCCTAACAGAATTCACAAATCACTGTCCAGAAATTTGAGATATGGAATAAAATTTGCTCTCAAGAGTTTATGTGGGGAAGAAAAGTAAATAAATAAACACAAAATGTATTTATTTTAACTCGTGTTTCTTGACACGAGCAGATGACACAGCTTCACAGTATGGAAAGTCATGAAACATACAATTTTCTTGGAACACAAACCACCCCCCCCACCCCCACCCCCCCATAACGCAGGGGTTATCTGTACTTATGGTCTGAAATTGGGAAAATTCTAAGATGGCTATCCAGTTCCGAATTTCAGGTTCCTAGAAAATGGATTCCATCTCTGACTTCCACACAGCATTGATACAGCAATTTAGTTGGAAAGGTAATATTTTGATAGTGTGAATGATGGCACCAATGTATGGATCATTTAATTCTAAACTGGAATAGACAAAGGAAACAAAAATGCATTAGAGTGCATTACTGACAGTTCAAAATATAATGGATTATTTAAGCCAGTGAGAAATGAGAGAGAAGGAACGACCAGGACACATTAAGTTGGGAACCACAGGATGGTCTGAGGTGAAACAGAATTGAAAACAAGCCAGTTGAAAATTGTTAGGAGAGGCATGCTCTATATTCACTGCTCTTATGTATGTTTTGTTAAAGTCAAGGGGTAGAATTTCCATGGAGGTGCTCCCAATCTTTCACTGTAGCTTTGGCAGAAAGCAGGGAAAACATTGTCTGTGAGGTTTGCAAAGGCATTACAACAGTGATTGGGAGATAACCAATAAAAAATCTACTCCCAGGTCTTTTACTTATGATATTTATTAGACAACAGCAAAACGTATGTTAGGCTGCTGTTTGTTGATTACAGCTCAGTACTAATCAACAAGCTTCAAAACCTGGGCCTCTGTACCTCCCTCTGCAAATGGATCCTCAACTTCCTTATCGGGAGACCACAGTCAGTGCAGATCAGTAGTAACACCTCCTCCTCACTGACAAGCAATACAGGCGCACCTCAAGGATGCGTGCTTAGCCCATTGCTCCACTCTCTCTACACTCATGACTGTGTGGCTAGGCACAGCTCAAACGCCATCTATAAATTCACCAATGACACCACTGTTGTTGGCGGAACCTCAGATGGTGACTAGGAGGCATACAGAAGTGACATAGATCGGCTGGTTGAGTGGTGTTGCAACAACAACCTCACACTCAATGTCAGCAAGACCAAGGAATTGATTGTGGACTTCAGGGAAGTCTGGAGAACACACACCAGCCCTCATTGAGAGGTCAGCAGTGGAAAGGGTGAATAGCTTTAAGTTCCTGGGCATCAACATCTCAGAGGATCTATCTTGGGCCCAAAACATTGACGCAATCACAAAGACGGCACGCCGGTGGGTCTACTTCATCAGGAGTTTGAAGAGATTTGGTATGTCACCAAGGACTTCTTGCAAATTTCTATAGATGTACAATGAAGAGCATTCTGACTGGTTGCATCACTGCCCGGTATGGAGGCTCCAATGCACAGGATCACAAGAGACTGCAGAGGGTTGTAGACTCAGCCAGTAACATTATGGGCATAATCTTGCCCGCCATCAAGGACATCTTCAAGAAGCTGTGCATCAAGCAGGTGGCACGCATCATTAAGGACCCTCACCACCCAGGACATGTCCTCTTCATGTTACTACAATCGGGGAGGAGATACAGGAGCCTGAAGACCCATATTCAATGTTTCAGGAACAGGTTATTCCCCTCCACCATCATATTTCCGAACAGTCCATGAACCCATGAACACTACCTCATTATTCCTCTTTTGCACTATTTATTTATTTTTGTAACTCCGTAATTTTTATGTCTTGCACTGCACTGCTGCCATAAAACAACAAATTTCGTGACATATGTCAGTGATAATAAACCTGATTCTGATATCACATTTAAACTTGTGATGCTGCATATGTGACTTACATTTCATTTATGTAAATATATCATTATAGCCAGTTCCTGAGATCATTTAAAGAATGATTGCCCAGAAACTGGATTTTATCCACCAAAAAAATCCCAAAATTGGGACATCCTCATTTTAATTGATAACGAATGTAGTTATTCTCCCTTTCAGAATCAGTAGAACTCGGTTTTCATATTGAGATATGCAGCTGTTTGCTGAGCTCGCAGCTGCCACCTCATTCCCATACTGCCCAGTGGAAACATAAGCACTATTAAAGTGAACTCTCCATGGCTGCTACACAAGCTGCAATAGGATTGAGGGAAATTGCTGGGAATTGTGGAAATAGATATGGGGTATTAAATCAAGGGGAGCAGGTGTTAAATGGCACCATGGAGTTGATGAGGCCGTCCCACACTGTGGAGTGTCACGATCAGGTCCTGTGCTACAATCGGGCTTCCACCAGTGATCACCAGGTTCATGGATTGCAGTAGCTAGTGGCATCACAGCTCTAATAAGGATAAAGGTGATCTTTATCAGTGCTGTCTATCTGCAAGAGGGAGCAATGCAAACCAATATTGGGCATAAAAAGAGAAAATGCTGGAAACATGAAGATCCAGGAGCCTTCATCAGAAAGGCAATCAGTTCTTATAAAATCCCAGCATGGGCCCTTTAAATCACAAATGGTTCCTGACATGATAAGCTCTTTGCTTCATTGTGTGTGATAAACAAAGGTCATGTCACAAGTTTTTGATTCAATTTCTGTTTCATCTTTTCTCATGGCAGAGATGGAGGCTATTCAGCCCATCAAGTCATGCCAGCTTTTGGAGTATTCCCATCAATCCCATTCCCCCCCCCCCACCCTGTAACCTATTCTCTGTCATGTGTCATTCAACTTACCCATCCCTCTCCCCCCACAATTCTATGTGGGGTAATTTACAGTTACCAATTAACCTACCAACCAACATCTCTTTGGGATGTGGGAGGAAACTGGAACACTCAGGAAAAACCAGCGTGATCACAGGGAGGACATGCAAACTCAACACAGTCAGCACCAGAGGTCAAGACAAAGCCCAGCTCACTTGAGCTGCGTGGCAGCAGCAGCACACATCACCCATGTTGATGACATCACAACATGCATGAGATGTGACAGGGAAGTAATTAGGGTGAATCAGGTAATGCTTGGTTCATTTTCCTGCTGGGTGGGACTTCTGCAAGAAAAAGCTGCACATACTTAAGACCATGTACAAAACAATTCATAAATGCAACTTATGCATAGAGAAGAAGGGTTTTTCTATTCCAGTTCCTTGGCTAGTATGCTGACAATAAAATCTTCCAAAAAGCTCAGAGTGAAATAAGGGTGAAAATTGGTAATTGCCCATCCTGCTTTATTGCCCAATGCTCATGGGGCTTGGGTTATCCATGACTTAACCAAGAGGCCCAAAGTTCCCTTCAACTGAGTTTTAGGCTGTATTCACTATTTGTTAGCGAGTATTTGCACCTATTGTAGTTCTGAAGTCAGCTCATTTATTACCAAGGGATTTATTTTAGCAGTGGTAGCAGTGGGACAACAGGATGGGGACAAATGTGGCAGCAGACAGTCCTTATTTAGCTCAAGAGCAGCTAACATGGCAATACAGGCCTAAAACATGTGCTTCATTTAGAGAGACCCCAGAGGCTCTTGAAAATTGCTTGATCTAATGTTGAGTGAGATGTATACCAGGCACCTTTATGGAATGGATTATGTCCTGGAAAACAGATATGTTTTACACATTCCCAGCTGTAACATAGTTGCACTAAGATCCAATACAGCAAGCATTTGTAATCCATGAGAATGTTATAGAATCATAGATGGAGTCATAAAAAGATACAACATAGAAACAGGCCCTCTGGCCCATCAAGTTTGTGTCGACCACCCTTTTACACTAATCCTACATTAATTTCATTCTTATTCTGCCCACATTCTCATCAACTCTTCCCACACCCACCCCACCCCTGGATTCTACCACTCATCTACATACTGTGGGCAATTAACCATGGCCAATTACCCTATTAATGTGCACATCTTTAGAAAGTGGGAGGAAACCGGAGCATCCAGAGGAAACCCACCTAGTCACAGAAAAAATGTGCAAACTCCACGGAGACAGCACCCAGGGTTGAACCTGGGTCTCTGGCACTGTACAGCTCTACCTACTATGTCACTGTGCCACCCATAAATTATGGGAACCCTAAAGAACCCAAAAACAGAAATCTGCAGATCTGCAACTTCAATATCATGTGGGTTATAAAGTCTACATATACAGCCACAGCAAGAACATGGCAAGAAGGAAATAATATTAAAATACATTAAAATTCCAAATAATTGATTGTGAATAACTTGTCTTTTGAAGAATACATCAATCACCTGCTGAATATAAATCAGTTCTAACAGGGTCACTGACAATAATTGAACTTGCCAACAATTGACTCAACTTATAAATGTAATGGTATATATTTCTGCTCAGTTAAACTTCTGATGTAATATTTTACAGAGAAACAAAATAATTAATCTAATAGAGCAAATGAGGCCACATCATCTAAAAAATAGAACATTTTTGAGCCTAATCATTATTCCTATTCTATTCTTATGTTCTATCTTTAAACTCTTTTACCTTTGCATTACTTCATCTAACTCATGCAGCATACAATGCTCCTTTCATTTGGTACCACCACACTTTCTATCACAATCAAAGATATCTTTAGTAATAGCAAAAAATTGAGATTCTATGCTATTCTCTGTTACGAAGATGCCAGTTCTTGCTGGGTTTAGTTTCTAGGCCTCAGCTGTCATTTAAGTGGCCATTCTTGATGTGCATCTGGACCATTGTTGTCCCTCTATTCAATTGGAGATGGCGTCACTTCTGCAGCCAATGACAATCAGCAACCAGTGACAGTGAAGTTAGCTAATTTGATACAAAGCATAAATCAGGATTTGACCAGAGGATAATGCACAATTATCATGCTGCAAAGAGCTTTCAAAAAGAAATTTCACAACAGACTATTTTGTATCTTATCTAACAGCCTCCCCTTTCTTCCATCCAGTGACATTCTTTTAGATTCAGTTCCATACAGCACAGAAACAGGCCCTTCAGTCCATCGTTAATACTGACCATCAATCATTCATTTACACTAATCCTACACTAATCCCATTTTATTCTCCCCACATTCCCATCAACTGCCCCAGATTCTACCACCATCACTACACTCACCTACACACAAAGGGCAATTTACAGTAGCTGGATGAAACCAGAGCACCCGGGGGAAAGCCAAGCGGTCACAGAGGTCAGCAGTGGGGGTCACTGAAGCTGTGAGACAACAGCTCTAGCAGCTGCACCATTGTGCCGTCCTTAGCAGCATAAACATTTCATAATGTGGAATGAAATAAAAATCCTTTACTAGAATAAGTCCTCCAATCAAGGACTTACTGATTCAGGAAATCAGATATCATCTTACGTCAATAGTTTCCCAAAAATTTCAGTTGTTCAAAAAGGCACTTTCACACTCTTTTGATTATCTGAATGAATGTAGTATATTTTTTTTTAAATGAGCAACGTAAATACAGGGAAAACCTATTTCTTCGGGTAAGTTGTGTTTAAAACCAGAGGAAGTGTGATACTGAAGTTAGAATTGGGCCATTTATGAATGAAACCAAGAAGCACAGTTTTACAAAAATATTACTGGAAATCTAGAACTCTCCCCAAAAAACTATCAATGCTGGGTCTAGTAAAATTTTGAAAACTGAAATCAATATAATTTTAGGTAGGAGCAGCCTTTGGAATCTTGGCAACTTACAAGGTTATTTATGTTCTCTTCTGGACTAGGTATGAACTCAATGAAAACCTTCAATTAACAATGACTGCATTCAAATACCTAACTTTTTTTTCAGCACTAGGTATCTGAAAGTTGATTTTTTTCTGAAATGAAATACAATAGCAACCATATCCAGGCTCTTTCACATCACACTGGAAATTTAACCAGACATTTCCAGTTGACAGTCATGCTTGCGGGCCTGATGTGATTTCTGTGTGAGGATCAAATGGGATAATGTCATTCCTCATGAGGCACTCCTTTTGGAGCATTGCTGTAGAAGTTCCAGTGGAGACATGCTTCTCTGCTGCCTAACTCCAAACACTTCTGATCTGGGCCCTTGTATGCATCATCTTCCCCCATGAACGCAAAAAACAAGTATTGCTGGAAGGAAATCCACACCTTTACATTTTGCATAGTGTTCTAGATAATTACAAATGTTTTGATTCAACACCCAAAAAATATAGCAAAGAATCTCATGAAAACTAATCTTTTAGCAAGACAAACAAATTTTTCATCTTAGTTCTTTCAATCTCATGTATTCTTTCTGAATACTCTATACCTAATTTATGAAGCTGTCAATTATTTGCGGTATCAGGAGAAAATAGAAGAGATTGGTCAGACAGATTAGACAAATCCATTTGACCCTATTTACTTGTGGCACCAGATAATTCTAAAGCATCTTAAAGTAAGTTAGAGTTTATAAGGTGTATTTCAGTCACTAGACTGAAAGAGTACACTCTTTTCTCATAGCCACTCGAAAATGGGCAGTAATTCCAAAGAAAATCCCACCCCTTGCTGCCTTTAGTACCATCTAAAAGTGTTCCTAGTAGATTATTTTCTGCATCCACACATATTTGCTAAAAATCAAAAGAACTAAATTGGTTCAAATATTATTCATTAGTCCTTGGTGCTCTGCATCAATATTTTGTTTTCAGTTGAAATTTTAGTTTTTTTCTTTCACAGTCTGAAACATAAGGTATGTAGGAACGAAGGAAAATAGTCTCCAATGCTAATAATTTTTCTACTTTGACTTTCATTACCTCAACATGTCCCAAAGCGCTTAATATCCAGAGTACTTTTCTTTTGCATTGTAAGTCATTGCTGCGATGTAGGTCGTGTCTGAGCTGAATTGTACATATTTTTGGTACCTTGTCAATTGCACCAGCAACTAGTATGAAGTACAGAAAAGGAGAAAATAAAAATGTTCCTTCTCTAAATAATATTCATCAATTAAGAGATTAGATAGGAAAAATATCTGATTCTAGCTGGATTTAACCAGTTTGTTACACCTGCTCCCAAATTAAACAGTAAATTAAGAAGAGTTTAAGCTGGTTCTTTGGTTTACAGCAGTGATAAAGAAAGGGACATGATAGTCCATGAGGTTGCAGATTATAGTAGAATGCAATTCTGGTCCAGCTGGTGGTCTTCATGGTGCTCAGTTTCTGGATGTGCTCTGTGTTTATCCAATTGAGCACAATGGTAATGCCACACAACATGATGATAAGCATCCTTAGTGTGAAGATGGAACTTTGTCTTCACAAGGACCATATAATCATCACCCTTTTGAATGTGGCCATTATACAATTGTATCTACAATGGATAGATTGGTGAAGATGAGGTCAAGTAAGTTAAGCCCTTGTGTTGTTCACTTACCACCTGCTGTAGATCCTGTATTCAGTCCTTAATACCCTCAGTGCTTCTTCCAAGCATTTTTCAAAATAGAGAAGCATTAATTTTTCGGTTTATGGAGGCTACTAGGTGTTAGTCAGCAAGGTTTACTAGCCCATATGTAACCTAATACAATGGGACTTTATGGAATCTGTTGAGGACTCCCAGTCGAACTCCTTCTCCCCTGTCTGCCCTTGTGTCATCACTTCTCTCTCCTGCCAATAGGGTAGGTTGTACCAAGGAATAGAGATAGAGGAGTTTGTAGATTTGGATGTAAGGGATGATGACTTCCTGAACAATGGACCAAAATCAGTGAGGAGAGGCAGCAACACCTCGGCCACAACTATCCTCAATAGTGATGCCCCAGAAGGCTACGTCCTCAGCTCCCTACTTTACACCCTATACACTCATGACTGCATAGCTAGATTCTGTTTTAACTCCATCTCCAAGTTTGCAGGTGACACCACCATAGTGGGCCGTATCTCAAATTTGATGAGTCGGAGTACATGGAGGAGGGAGAGAGAGAGAGAGAGAGAGAGAGAGAGAACGAGAGAGAGCCTAGTGGCATGGTGTCATGACAACAACCTTTCTCTCAATGACAGCAAAACTAAAGAGCTGGTCATTGACTAAAGGAAGTGGGGTGGTGCACATGCTCCTGTATACATCAACAACGCTGAGGTCGAGAGGGTTGAGAGTTTCAAGTTCCTAGGAGTGAACGTTACCAGTAGCCTGTCCTGGTCCAACCACGTAGACACCACAGCCAAGAAAGCTCTCCAGCGCCTCTACTTCCTCAGGAGGCTAAAGAAATTTGGCATTCTCTTTTTAACCCTCACCAATTTTTACATATGCACCATAGAAAGCATCCTATCCGGATGCATCACTGTTTGGTATGGCAGCTGCTCTGCCCAAGACAGCAAGAAACTGCAGAAAGTTGTGAACACAGCTCAGTACATCATGGAAACCAGCCTCCCTTCCATGGACTCTATACCTCTCACTGCCTCGGTAAAGCAGCCAACATAATCAAAGATCCCACCCACTCCGTACATTCTCTCTTCTCCCCCCTCCCATTGGGCAGAAGATACAAAAGCCTGAAAGCATGTATCACCAGGCTCAAGGACAGCTTCTATCCTGCTGTTATAAGACTATTTAACGGTCCCCGAGTACGATAAGATGGGCTCTGGACCTCACAGTCTACCTCGTTATGACTTTGCACCTTATTGTCTGCCTGCACTGCACTTTCTCTGGAACTGTAACACTTTATTCTGCATTCTGTTTCCTTTGTACTACTCAAAGTGACAGCTCACTACCTCACAGATAATGAAATTATCTGTATGGATGGCATGCAAGACAAAGTTTTTCACTGTACCTTGGTTCATGTGACAATAATAAACCAATTTACCAATGCAGCTATGTCAGGCTGTTGCTTGACCAATCTTTCGGTCAGCTCCTAATATAAGCAATAATTCCCAGATGCTTGTAAGGAAATTCTGCAATGTTCACTGGTCTGGAAGTGACTATGAATCTTGTGCCTCAGTCAATGCCAAGTGGTAGGTCTGATTTTACTCTTATTACATTTAAAGGTATTGGTCTTGATACAACTAAATGGCTTGCTTGACCATTCCAGAGAGCAGTTAAGAGTTCAATAGATTGCTACATATCTGAGTCACATTATAGGCCAGATTGAGTAAAGGTGGCAGATTTCTGTGCCACAATTCCTGATTTGCTAACCTAGCCCTCACCACTGTAAACACTCACCTACCACGCTTCCACTCAATTACTAGTCCAAGCCTCTCAAACCACACTCCATGATCATTAGGTCACAGCTTTAAACCACTGCATCTAATTGCCAAGCTAACCCTCTCCACTCTCCTCCTGTGACAAGCCTGACCTTCTCTAGCAGCTGATTGAGAGCCAGCTTGAGGTCCAACCTTCTCTGCAAATGCTGCCGGACCTTTAAAATAAATCAATTGTTGGCCCACCATAGAGTGTGAAATTAATGTGCTTCCCAGACATCACATAGTTTCTCACCACTTGTCTCTGTTCAGCTTAGGGTAGGTTCTATGAGAAATTGTGCCAATGTTGTAAAGTCTTACTTCCTTTATATTAAATGGCAGTTTTATATTGGATGAGGAATTTGGTGATAGTGTTGAGTGCCTTATTTCCAATCACATCACTTTAAGGATACCAAGTCTTAATGAAGAGTTGGTGTCACCACAGGGGTTTCTGTTGCCTGAACGTATAGCATATGTGTAACCCTACCCAGTGCATTGTGATTGTCACTGTGCAGAATCCAGGATATTTCTGCCTTTGTGACCTCCAGACTTGACAATTCCAACTCACTCCTGGTCAGCTGATGAGACTCTTTCCACACTTATTAAAAATGTCATTCAAACTCATGTTGTGATTCTCACAAAGTACTGATCACACTTCTGCTTTCTGTTTCAAAATGACTTATTGTTTAAACAACTCCCCTATTTTAAAATTCATCCGTATTTTCAAATCCCTCCACTGTGCGCTGTTCTGTATGTCTGTAATCCACTTCTGCCCTATTACCACCAATAAATATATCTGTTCTTTTAAATTCAGGCCTCTTGAACATCCCTCAATGTAATTGCTCCACATTGACAGCCATGCCTTCAGCCACAAAGGCCCTGAGCCCTGGAATTCTGTCCCAAAATCTCAATGTGCCCCTCTAACTCTGTTTTCTATTCAAGATTTTCTGTAAAACCTATCCCTTAGAACAAACTTTTGGTTAGCTCTTCTAATATTTATGTGGCTAAGCGTCCATTTTTATTTGACGACACCCCCATGAAGCACCTTGGGAAGTTTTCATATGTGAAAGCTGGGACATAAATGGGAGTTGTTTTTGACCGTACAGAGGAAGAAGATATTAGTGATGGGACAGTAGCCTGGAGGAATAAGTTGGTAAGCTTTTGAAGAAGGAAATGATAACCATAACATTTACAAGATCTTAAGTGTAGCAAAAAAACCAAAGGCATTTCCCATTCGAGATCAGACCTGAACACAAGTGAAGAAGGAATTGGGAAGGTGACTTGAGGGACATTTGAAATTGAAACACAGCAAGGTTTGGGGAGAAAATTTCAGCTGCTATGAGGTACTTTGAAAATAAAAAATAAATTTAGGAAGACAGTCTTTGTGCTGTGGACAAAATCCTAGCCTGCATTCCCGGGTGGTCCCCCCATCTGCACTAGATTTGCCTAGGTCTACCAGCTGTATCCGTTTGGAAGATAAGAGTCCCATTAAAGGCCACAGCAGAACCACATCCTATCCAAATTCAATGACATACATACATGTTATCATCAGTATCCCTTCAATAGCAACCAGGAATGAAGGCATTAGTTTATTTTTACCACTACAATCAAATAACAGCTGCAGCTTCCCAACTGTTGCCTTGGTTCAGTCACTTCATATAAGATGTGGTACTGTGTGCCACATGGCAGAGACAAAGCTGCACTGCTGATTTATGTTAGTGCCACAGTATGCAGTATAATAGGAAACAGCAATCACTGACACAGAAGGAGTGCTCATTAGAAATGTTAAAATTGCTGGTGAGATTCACCCACTAACATCCCACATCGATCCTGATGTCCACAATTTTAACCTGCCTTTCTGAGCATGTGAAAGGAACACCCGCTGTAAACCCACAAGACCCTTTTCTGAAAATTGCTAATCAACTCCAGTGGAACCCAACTGTTGCTTTCACTGAAGCATCAACCAATGTTGATTGATACTTTCTTTTCAAAAATGTCTTGCAGGAAGAGAAATCGTAACCGCAAGAGTCCGAATAATAATATCCTAGGAATTTATTACATTAGCGTTTTTTTTGTGCACTATGCAATAGAATTTATCAAAGACCTGATTCCTATACACAATGGGGTACTTACTGCACCATTCATGATGACAGCCAAATTGTGCTTGAATCCTCGACGTGAATGGCATGTTCATACATACAGGCATGTGGAGTGAAATAAAAATTGAATGCCACTTACGCTAAGAGTGGATCATTTAGCTTTATCTTAAGCTAAAGGTGGTCTACCTATGTAGATTTGAGCCCAGTGCTTTGAATCATCCGCAGGTTGGTTCCCTGTAAGTTCTTTACCTGCACATCCTTTGGGACCTCTGACCCCACCCCAAATGCACCCAACAGTAATCGCACCCTTCAGCACCCATCACCCTGCACTTATGCCTTATGATCTTTCTCAATATCTTAATAGCCCCATCCAACTTAAGAAGTTTGTAGATGATGCTAACATTAGCCATGTGGTCCACCAAGGAGAGGAAAGCTTTAGAATACAACAATAGATATATTAGCTTGTCAGATAGGCCAATAAATGGTAAATGGTAAGAGAAACGTAAAGTAATGCATTTCAGGACGTGCAATAAGCAAGGGAAATAAGTAATAAATTGGTGATATTGAATGGTGTGAAGAAACAAAAGAACCTCTTACAAGTCATTAGAGATAGCAAGGCAAGCAAGGTGGTAAATAAAATGTACAGAATGCTATCCCATTTTAGTCTGAGGTACAGAATATGACCAGGAAGTGATACTAGAACTGTATAAAACACTTCTTAGACCACAGTTTCAGTGCTGCAAACAGGAAAGGTATGACTGCGCTATAGAGGATGCAGAGACTTACAAAGCCATTGTTGAGAGTGGAAAATAGTAGCAATGAGGAAAGATTGTAAAAGCAGGAGTTGTTTTACTTGGACCGGAGGTGACTGATGGGTGACTTTATTGTGATGTATAAAGTTATGAGAGGCCTAGATAGAGTAGATAGAAAGGATCTACATCCCTTACTGGAGGAATCAAAAACCAAAGGGCATAGTTTTGAATTAATTAGTTGAAGGATTACCAGAGTGGTAAGTGTTTGAAAGTAACTGCCCGAAAGAGTGATAGAAACAGAAACAAATACAGGCCCTCCCCAAGTTATGACACCCCGTACATATGAATGATGTTTGGGATGGGATGGATTTGCCAGTTGCTGTAGTGCTGCAGGCATCTTCTGCCAGGTGGGAATGTCATTTCTACGTGCCTTCTCTCCCCACTGCCCCAGCCGCCACCCTCCCCCACCCAAGCCACAACAATCAGGGGCTGGGTTGAGTCAAGCGGAGCTGGGAGCACTGAGCAGACTCACTCGCTCACTCACTGAGTCAGTGAGGCCAGCTGGCGGCTGCTCTTCCTGTGTCTGCTCTCTCTCCCATCACAGCTGTTTCTGTGATCCTCTCCCACACACTGTTTCTGTTCATTTCTGACTTACTAAAAATT